>NC_046170.1:5174702-5242101 GCF_011064425.1 Rattus rattus
TCGTGTACTTCGTTCAGTTACATGTGCTTGGGAGAATTGGGCTCTGATGGTGCCAGGTAGTCTTGGTTTCTGTTGCTTGGGTTCCTGCGCTTGCCTCTCGCCATCAGATTATCTCTAGTGTTACTTTGTTCTGCTATTTCTGACAGTGGCTAAACTGTCCTATAAGCCTGTGTGTCAGGTGCTGTAGAGCCTGTTTTTCCTGTTTTCTTTCAGCCAGTTATAGGGACAGCGTGTTCTGCTTTGGTGACAGTTTTTCCTCTCTACAGGTCTTCAGCTGTTCCTGTGGACCCTGTGTCTTGAGTTCACCAGGCAGGTCACTTGCAGCAGAAAAGTTGGTCTTACCTGTGGACCCCAGGCTCAAGTTCGCTCGTGGGGTGCTGCCCACGGGCTCTCCTCGGCGGCAGCAACCAGGAAGATCTGCGCCGCCCCTTCCGGGAGGTTCCGTGCACCAGGGTTCCAGATATCTTTTGGTGTTTTCCTCTGGGATCAGTACTGTGTGCAGCGTGCAGTCTCTTCTGGTTTCCCAGGCGTGTCTGCCTCTCTGAAGGTTTAGCTCTCCCTCCCACGGGATTTGGGTGCAGAGAACTGTTTATCCGGTCGGTCCCTTCAGGTGCGGTGTCTCAGACGCAGTGGACCTGCTGCTCCTGGGCCCTCCTCTACGGGTGATTTTTCTACTCTTAAGTTGTGATTTTGCTCAGTACCTGGCTCCTTCATGCTCCGTATCAAGTAGACAATTTCAACTAAATCACATGGTGGGAATCTTCCAAATACCCCCTAAAAGGACATAGAAGTCAGATATTTTCCTGTGATGGGAAGATTTCTCATGGCTCTCCTCTGGATCTCTTTTGTCACCTTGTCTACTATGGCCCCCAATAGTAGACACTCACTTGTAACTATCATACCTAATGACATTCCTTTTCAGGTTTAAAAGGAATCCTTACTTTCTCTTAAAGGCTCTATTCAGGTCAGACTGTAACTTTCTAATGATCTTCTACCTCAAGGCCCATTATACTTCTCATGGTTAGGATCACCTCTCTAGAGCCATGAAAAAGGTCATTTGTTAAGGTTAATTTAGGTCAGCTTCTGCTTGGAGATCACCTAATTGAAGTATTGTCTTAGTTAATTTTCATTTTTCGGTGAAAGAACGAAAAGCCAAAACAAAAAACATAAAACAAAACAACAAACAAGAAGCAAAAACACAATGACCAAAGCAACTTACAGAAGAAATGGTTTATTTGGGCTTACGGTTTCAGATGGGTAGGGGCACGGCAGCCTAAGCAGTAAGCTTCTGCTTTCTATCTCAAGTGCAAAGCAAACAGAACCAACTTGAAATGGCTGGGGGCCTTGTAACTGCAAAAATAACCCCAAGTGGTATGTTTCCTCCAAAGTTCACCCAAACAGTACTGGGGATTTAGTACTCAGATATCTAAGGCCGTGTGTGTGTGTGTGTGTGTGTGTGTGTGTGTGTGTGTGTTCATGTGTGGGTGGGGGCGTTTTCATTCAAATCACAAGTACAAAGTCGTTAGAGGTTTTACTCAGCAAAGTCTAACAGCCCCAATGATTTGTCCTTCAGTCTTATTTGCTCTCAGGTGAGGGCTGCTCTATGCTTTGGAAATGATGACTTTTCTAAGACTAGAGAAAACCCTCTGTAAGTCACAAGAGCATATCCCTTTGCTAGTGAATAGGACATGCAGAACATGGGGGACACAAGTAATATCAGAGTCACAAGCAATCTCCCCCAGGATGGGCACTACCCCACAGCATCGAGCTTTCAGTAAGTGTTCTAAGAAACCGAGAATATTCTTTTCTGGTTAAAGACAGGAAATTTGGCTCAGATCAGATTATCTCTGTACATAGGGAAGGGGCGAAATTCATTCTGAGTTGACTCTGAGATTAAGTTTTAATTTTCCATCAAAGATTATTCTATTTTTTTAAAAAAAGTCTTCTTTAGGTTAAGACAGTTAATTCTTTAAGTCTATTTTATTAGGGAAAGCCAAACTTTTATTGTTAGGTAAAAATCCAGTGTGATCTGGATGTGTGATGATTTTTCAATGAATTTTACATTGCTGCCTTCTATTCGCTAATATTTGCTTGAGGTCTTTATTAATATTAATGGGGGTTGGCATGTGATTTTGATTTCTTTTACTGTCTGTCAGGTTTTTGTGAGTTGGTTTTAAGAGAGCATTAATAAATAAGCAGAGAAGTCTCCTTTCCCTACTTTGGTTAAGTCTCTGCTCTAGCACAATGTTCATACAAACTTTCAAATTCTTATTGCTCATTCTAATAGGTATGACACTCATGTTTTAAAACACCAGTAACAATGCGTTTGTGTTTTTTAAAAATCCACTGCACCTAATATGCACCTTAACGTATAAATGTATCTTCGTTCATAACAGTCATCCACCGCACAATTTTAATGCTGGCAGATGGCAGTAATTTTTTTTCTTTATTAACGTGAGTATTTCTTATTTACATTTCAATTGTTATTCCCTTTCCCGGTTTCTGGGCCAACATCCCCCTAACCCCTCGCCCTCCCCTTCTATATGGGTGTTCCCTCCCATCCTCCTTTCATTGCCCTCCTCCCCCAACAATCACATTCACTGGGGTTCAGTCTTGGCAGGACCAAGGGCTTCCCTTCCACTGGTGCTCTTACTAGGATATTCATTGCTACCTATGAGGTCAGAGTCCAGGGTCAGTCCATGTATAGTCTTTGGGTAGTGGCTTAGTTCCTGGAAGCTCTGGTTGGTTGGCATTGTTGTTCATATGGGGTCTCGAGCCCCTTCGAGCTCTTCCAGTCCTTTCTCTGATTCCTCCAATGGGGTCCCGTTCTCAGTTCAGTGGTTTGCTGCTGGCATTCGCCTCTGTATTTGCTGTATTCTGGGTGTGTCTCTCAGGAGAGATCTACATCCGGTTCCTGTCGGCCTGCACTTCTTTGCTTCATCCATCTTATCTAGTTTGGTGGCTGTTGCAGTTAAAGAAAGGGCTTGTCTTTCCTTATAATTCTAGGGGGAACTTTCATTATACCAGAGAAGTTATGACATCAGGCAGGAAGGGCACGGCAGGAGCTGGTCACGGGTGACTACATCCTTACTTAGGAAGGAGGGGGTGAACAGAAAGTGGGGCTCACCCCCAGTGAGGTGCTTCCTCCACGAAGTCTGCATTGCCTTAAGATTTAACATCCTTCTCTCTTACTGGCCCCTTGTGAAGGACCAAATATTCAAACACAGGCACTCATGAAAGACATTCATGACTATGACACTCGTACTTTCAATTTATAATTCTCTTTTCTTTTCTTTTTTTAATTCTCTTTTCTTAAGTATATTCTGCACGTAACTTATGTCTGGACTGTCTCTCACAGCTCTTTTTATTTCTCTTGTTTCATTATTTTTAATTTTGTTTCCTAGGAACAGACAGACACCTGCCTCGGAGTTCTAGATTATTTGTGTATGCCATCAGAGACTGAGTTTCTCTCTTCTAAATACCCAAGGGCACAGTCACCCTAAATCATTTAAATTCTTGGCTTATATTTGGATGTGAAGCCAAGTAATAGCCAGTGGGTGTTGATGCATTCTCAAGGGAGGCTTGTTTATCTTCGGAATTTACATCTGAAGTTAAGCTAATTCTCTTTTCAGGTAAGGCTACACTGTTTTTCCTAGCTTACACTTGCAGGGAGGGATTAACAGCACGGGGGAAACTCAGCAAGTGTGGAGACTGGTGAGCCACTCTCATTCTGTGGATGTGGAAATGCATTCTGCTCATGACGTGATTATTAAAACGTTGAATTTTGGAATCTTTATTTTGGTTGGATTTCAGTGTCAATTTTGCTTTTCTACTCTGGGAATTTCCTTTTTTCTTAATCGAAAGAGTTTTAAAGATTGCTCAGTATGTCCAATATATTACACACACACACACACACACACACACACACACACACACACACACACACACACACAGACATAAAAAGACACCTACAGACAGACAGACATGTAGAGACATACACATTTATAGACACACACGCACACACACAGACACACAGGCAGACACACAGGCATACAGAGACCCCTACACACAGACAGACATGCAGAGACATACACATTTATAGACACACACACACACACAGACACACATACAGACATATATAGAGATACCTACACAAAGACTCACATAGACATACACACACATACACATACACACACACACACACACACACACACACACACACACTCTTAAAAATAACCTGAATAAACTCAGGGAATGTGCAAACAGAAATATGTCTATCAGACGTTTGAGCTAATAATGCAAATGCAGCATGGTTTAACTTCCAGGGTTGTCCACAGCTACCTTGTACTTTCAGTATTTACAGCTTGATGCTTTCTCTACTGTCTCTAGTACACAGAATGCTTTTCTCTTACAACGATTTCTCAAAAGGGGAAGCGACCTTGGCTTTCTCTCTTAAGCTTTTCTTGCCACTTGAGCAAGATTTGATAAGGAATTAGTGTTATTTTTACTAATAATTCTAATTATGCTGCAGAAGCCTCCCCCTCTGTGACTCCTGGAACCTCAAGTCTTCATAGTTGCCACATTATAAACTTTTAACTTAAAAAGAGTAGGATATTTAATACCCTCTTTTTCCGTATTAATTAAACCAGTTGCTGTGTTTTGCCGTAGGTATTTTGTGGGGGGGGTGTTGAAATTTCTTTTTTCTCCATTAATTTATTCATTCACTCTACATTCTAATCATAGACCCCGTCTCTTTCCAGTCCCCCCCATATGGCCCCTCCCCACACCCCTCCCTTCCCTTGTAGAAAAAGAAGCCCTCCATCTGAGTTTGAAAAGGAACCAGTCCACATATCCTGCTGATAAACTGGAAACCATCCCATCTAACTTATTAATTTATACTCGAGGGGAGGCAGATTTATTTAAAGATGATAAACCATAATAGATCTAAACACGTGAAAATACATATTTAATGCATTTTAATGTCTTTATGGTCTCTGTTAAATTGTAGAGCCCTACATAATTCTGCCTAGGAATGCTTACATCCACACTGCTACATCCCTACAGGGCCGTGAATATGCTCTAGTCAGGGCTCTGCTGCTCCAGTTTATAGAAATATTTCTGCTGCCGCAAGGTTTCCTTTGTGTTGGAATTCCATTGGCCACTGAATTTAATATGCCCTTGTGTATTGTGCATCAAAGGGCATAGAGAAGCCTTGATTTTTATTTGCAAAAAGCTGTTCCACACCACTGTTTTGTGAAGAAATAATTTGAGAGCCTCTGAGGTAGCTATCACTGTAAACGCAAATGACTATTCATCTCTCTGCGGCAAAGATCTCTCGCCACCGCTTTTCAGTAGTACATATCCTGTTTCATAGGCTCCAGTATTCACATAGGATATTTTCAAGTTATCAGTCAATAAATTGGAATAATAATTGACAATCATGTTATTAGGAAAATATCAAAGAAAAACCATGTTATTTACTATGGCCTTGTGGGGATTTGAATGAGAATGCCCCCTCCCCCAGTCTTATAGATTTGAATGTTCGGTTCATGGGACAGTTTAGGAAGAATTAGAAGTGTGAACATGGGCTGGAGAGATGGCTCAGCGGTTAAGAGCACTGACTGCTCTTCCAGAGGTCCTGAGTTCAATTCCCAGCAACCACATGGTGGCTCACAATCATCTGTAATGGGGATCTGATGACCTCTTCCGGTTTGTCTGAAGACAGTGACAGTGTACTCGCATACATAAAATAAATAAATCTTAAAAAAAAAAGTATGAACTTGCTGGAGTAGGTGTGTCACTGTGGGTAGCCTTTGAGGTTTCAAAGCCAGGTTGATTCTCACTCTGTTTACCCACAACATGTGAATAGGTTTATAAGCTCTCAGTTACTGCTTCAGTGCCTGCCTGCCTGCCTACAGCCATCCTGCCTTACTTGACTGTTATGGATTCACCCCTGGAAACTGCTAAGTAAGGTCCCAATGAAATGTTTTCTTTTATAGTTGTGTTGGTCACAGTGTCTCTTCACAGCAATAGAACAGTAACTAAGGTAGACCAGATCTCCTTCCCTATAGCAATGATTTAATGCTATAGTAATTCTTCTTCATATCTGAAGAAACTCCACGTCATTTGCTCAGTGAATTCTAAATGAGTTTCTTGACTCAGTGAGTACTGGCTTCTGATCCATGACTTATAAGGAAAAGCACAAATACATTATTGTTCAATCACCAAGACACAGGGATCAAGTTCAACTTTTAATGTTGGAAATTAATGTAAACTTCGGGAAATACTCTACAAAGTTGTGTCCCTATTAATAATTTTGTTTTATAGATAATTACCCTAGAATCAGAGAATTAATAAGACCCACTTCCAAGAATCATGGACGGAGGTGCTCATTTTGCTAATAGAAATTGTAAGGCAAAGAAAGAAATTATTCTAAATATAAGCTTATTTTACTTTATTGTATGTATTGGTAAGTTTATCCACCACAGAAGGTAAATTTCTTAATAGGAGACCTATTTGTATTGGCAGGACAGAGTGGAATCATAACAATGTGTTTCTTTGGTATACGAAGAGAATGAAGATTACCTTTACAAATTTTTGAGCCACCATATACATACTTGTACCCCAGTTTACCAATTTAATTTAATCAATATATAGCTGTAATAAAGTAGGTAGTTTATGTGCCCATATGCTGGTGGTATATACAACTTTTCCCTTCATACATACATACAGCAGACAGTATCGTTGTACCAATTTTCCGGAGGACGTGATGAAACTTAGAAAATATAGAAGAATTATCCAAGCAAGTGAGAAACAGAACTGAAAATTTTAACCTTGTCTTTACTGTTTACTTCTCTATCTTGGTCTTTTGATTGAAATATGTGATTACCTATTTTTCTTTCTATTCTACCAAATGCAAGCTTTACAGCCAGACTCTTTATTTCTGTGATTACTCTGTTGTATTGCCAAAACGTAGCATAGAGCGTGACACTCAAAGTCACTACGTTAACAGTATCGTCTGAAAGAATGAGTGAATATTTGATTTCCAAGTCACATCTGGGGCCACTGTACATGAGTGAAAACTTCTACTAGACAGACAATCCCACTTTAAAAGGGGGGAAATCCAGCATTTAATGTCACTAATGAATAAGTTTTCTAAAATTAGAAATGAGGTAATTTCATAAAAATTTTATGCTGCAATTTAGTAGCCTGAATTATTGAATCTGAGGAACACAGTCAAAATGTAATGTAATTACTGCCATCATATATTTGAAGGAGATTGTAATGAGAGGGGTGACCAGCTGTTCCCCATCTGTACTTAGTAGGGAGCAGGATGAAAGGGTTTATATCAAGAGCATGAAATTAAGCCAATCTCAGGAAGAGCTGGAAGATACTAGGCTAAATTTCTTAGATATGACAAGGAATGTTTCCCCATTATTTCCTTCTCTTTATGCCCAGATATCATCAATATCATGGGTAGTACAACTGGTTATCAGTGTAATTGCCATTTTGTGATTTCCAGTTGCTCTGGTCTTACTGAAAATATGACAGGACAAGCAACCATTGACACAGTTCACACGCCTATGGCTTTCAAAATGGTACCACTCATATAGTTAATTCCATACGCTCCTGTGCCAGCAAGATGAGAGAAAATTGGTTCTATAAGCAAGGCAATTTGCAGTTTGTGATTTATCAAGTAAATAAGAAAGACCTGCTTGAATATCATTTAAATCACACAACTACGAAGGGTTTAATTTTCTTAATGCATTTTTACTTTTCATATTTGGTAATATTACTAAGAAACAGCTGTAATCTTGCTGAAATTATGATCAAGTCTCAAATGGACAATTAGCTGAATCAAATATCCAAATCTATAATTGATTACACAGCATGATACATAGTATTCTCTAGCATTCATACACATACTAAAATAAAATACTTTCTAAGTTTGCTTTTCATTTTTGCACGATTATTTTATTTGCTTTGACTTTTGTATAAAACAAATCAACCAGGTTGTGGGATTCTGCGAAGTTAACCATCCAATCTATCTCATGTAGTTTCTATGTAAGTTTTTAATTGAATGTCCATTGTAGTTCAGGTAATTTAAGTGGTGGCAGCAAAGTGTGCATAACGTGCGGAAGGTGTTCTAAAGGTATCCTAATTCTGGTTGCTGATAGATGCTAAGTACCTGAAAACTATTTGCACGTTTCAAAGAGAGGTGGGGAGTGCTTTAAATACACTTGCAATCCAGTTCAAGTACAGACTAGTCTCTTTGCTTGGTATATAATTGCAAGTTAGTTAATCTTTTTGTTTACAGTCTATGGCATCTTCTATGTAGAAGTAATAACTCCCATTGTACAGATAAGTAGACGTTAAGTGTGTGTGTATGTATATGTGTATGTGTGTGTTTGCATGGGTGTACACATGTGTAGATATAATAACAATCAGCTTCTAAAACTAACTTATGGGAGAGATGTCAATGTTTTGCATAGTTCAGAGACAGACAACAGCGTTCATGGTTTTTCTAATTATTGGAAAATAATAAACACAATATTTTATGTTAAATTAAATGAATTAAATTTGGTACCTATTTATTAATTGATCATGAATAGCATATATGGCTACTTTGAGAAAAAATTTTTGATCAGTCATTGGTTGATATTCAGTTGATGTGAGATGTTGTCACCCTTTCTATGTGTTAATAATAATGCCGCCTGTGTTTCTGCATGGGGAGCTCTTATCTTATTATTATTTTTGTTATCTTTTGATTGCAATGTAGACAAGTGTACCTTTGAAATTACAATTCTCTTGCCTTATCCTCTTAAGTGTTGTGCCAACACACATGGTTTAGGCTTCTTTTTAGAGATTCTTTTTTTTTTTTCTTTTTTTTTTATATAGAACTAAGGCTATTCCCATTGTTGTAAAGGACAGACATATGTCTACCCTATTAGTTTTAGAATTTAATTAAGAATAATTTTTAGACTTCTTTAATGAGGTGTGGGTTGGACATTAAAGTTTTATGGGATAAAAATAAGTTTGGTTATGACTCGAATGGTGTGAGTGTTGTATTTTAGACCAAAGATGTGATGTGCCAGCAAACAGTTGTGGATTTTATCCACTTAAGGTCCTTCTTCCCCACCACTGCCTGAGGTAGGGAGTGAATTCTCTTTGCAAATACCTGTATGCAATGAACAAAGAATAGTCTGAATCACAGTGCTGAGATCGTAAGTTGGCTACTAGGTAAAGATGCTGATCCACAAGAGTGGTGGCTGGACTTTGAATCTTCAGAACTCACACGGTAGAAAGAGACAACTAATTTGTGAAAGCTGATATCTGATCTTCACGTGTATGCATACACACTTAACTAAAAAATGCAAAAAGTCTATATTCTAAGTGCATGCCAATATGCACAATAACAAATAAAGAGACATATAGGTAAATCTATGAAGGTATTACATTCCTGGGTCAACCCAATTATCAGCCGTGTAGGCACTGGAGTCAACTACCCAGCTGATGGGAGAAAGATTCAGGTTATGTAGTACAACTTTCCCCTGAGTATCTTTCTATTTGCTGCCTCATTTTGTTCCCGTGAACACCTCAACATATCCAAGGAAGAACTTGACCGGCCATTATTTCTATCCACCTTATGAAGTGCTTCTTTAGTAAGGTGACTCATTCATTCTAGTATAATTTATTCATGTGTAGACTTCGTGTATAAATTGCTTCACTTACTGCTTTTGGGCTCTCAATTCCAAAGCTATCTTTTGAAAATCAATAACACCTATCTTCTGAGGGAGGCTCTCAGTAGCGCAAGCTGTGATGGCTTTTGTTATACTCCTTGGCATTAATTATTCATGTTTTTTATTGAATAATTCAGAATGGTATATGATAATTTTTAAATTCTCTACCTTGTTACTGAAAAGTGAGGAGTTTTTGGACCATCATTTGATTCATACCAAATTAAGCCATTATCAGTGGGAGCATACAATAGGTAAGAAGGTGACATTCAGTTTTCAAGTCTTCATTAAATAAAATAAGGATGGCTGCAGTATAGCACATGGCCTTCAAGGAGAACAGAAGCATAATAGTATTGTAGCTACTCTCCAGACAAAGGGAGATGACCAGTTCAAGCAAGAATTGACCAAAAAAGTGACGCTTGTGTGGAAAAGTAGCAATAAAATTATGAATTAAATATCTCCTCTCCATAAAATAGTCTTTTCTTCTTTTAAAACTTATAGTTCTATCTTTGATATTAGTTGACAGATAGCGACAAATGTCTCATGAGCTATGTCTGTCTGTCTATCTATCTACTATCTATCTATATACTATCTATCATCTATCACCTACTATCTATCTGTCTATTATCTATCATTTACTATTTATCTATCTATTATCTATCATCTAATATCTATGTATCTATCATCTACTATCTATCTATCCATCTATTATCTATTCATCTACTATCTATCTATTATCTATCATCTACTATCTATCTATCTATCGATCTATCTATCTATCTATTATCTATCATCTACTATCTATCTATCATCTACTATCTATCTATCTATCTATCTATCTATCTATCTATCTATCTATCTATCTATCTATCTATCTATCTATCTCATTTTATTCAGCTTTCAATTTTGCACCCTTCCTTTATCTTTGTTATTTCACTTATTTCCATGTCTGTTGCAGTTCCATAACTTCCTCATCTAGACTATGCATAAACCAACAATCACTTTGATGTGTGATGTGAAGAGGAAGCAAAATCTGCTGAACTCTGATCAAATCTGTATGAAACATATACACATATAATATACTTTATAAAATATATGTTTTATTAGAGAAAATAGTTATTTGTTTCAATAGCTTTATTCTATTAAAATTTCAAGTACTAACGGAAGCATATGCATTAGTTTTGTAAGTAAACTCATACTTTTAGTCAGTGGTTTCAAGTGTAAGGGACATAAAGATCTCATAATCTCAGAATTTATAATATAGAATGCTGATATCATTCTGAGATATGATTAAATTTTATGTTGTCTGTGTTTCTCTTTCCTGGGCTCAACAGCTCAAATTGCCATGTAGCCAAGTCTGTTTCCATGCACTCAAAACTGGAGGCTTTGCAATAAAATGCTATGTTTACACGCCACAGGAATGCAAGAACAAACTTAGAACTTTCCGTAGGAACACATGCTTTTCCAAGCTCTGGAATCCTAAAAATCTCTAGAGTTCCTGTGAGGGGAGGTTTAGCAATGAAGTTTTAGATGTTTTCTCATGATGATACAGTCAGATCAAAATCAGAAGAACAAACGTAAGTGTTTATTTGTTAATTAACTTCTACCCTTTGCTTAGTTTGGGTTTTATTACTGTGAATAGACAACATGATTAAGGCAACTCTTATCAAAGACATTTACTTGGGGCTGGTTTAGAATTTCAAAAGTTTAGTCCATTATTATCACGGTGGAAAGAATGGCAGCATGCAGGCAGATTTGGTCCTGGATGGGCTGAGAATTCTACACCTTGATCCAAAGGCAGCCAGGAGGAGACTATCTCTTACAGGAAGTTAGCAGGAGAGTGTCTTCTACTCTAGGCAGAGCTTGAATGCTATGAGGCCTCGAAACCCTTCTACACAGTGACACACTTCCACTAATACCTATTCTAAAAGGACCACGCCTCCTGATTGTGCCACTTCCCACAGGCCAACCATATTCAAATCACCTTAGTCCTATTGTCTTTTAAGGACTTAAGAATTCTTAAAGAAGTAGGTGACATAAGGGCAAATGAAGGTAAGATCATTCAAGAGGTGAAATTAAATGGCAGTTCCTATAAATGAAGTTATACAGTCTAGAGTTTTCATGTAGCTACTGGAGTATAGAAAATGTGATCACATGACTAGAAATAAGGGACCACACAGCACAGAGGTGAGTGTCTACACTATACTTTTTGTTGCACAGTGAGTGGGTATGTTGAGCAAACAGTTAACAATGTAATTTTTTTTTTCGGTACTCAGGCAGTTGTATTATTTATTTATTTATTTTTATTAACTTGAGTATTTCTTATGTACATTTCCCGAAAGTGTTATTCCCTTTTTCCGGTTTCGGGCAACATCCCCTTCCCCCCCTTCCTTATGGTTTTTCCCCTCCCCACCCTCCCCCCTTTGCTGCCCTCCCCCCGACCGTCTAGTTCACTTGGGGTTCAGTCTTAGCAGGACCAAGGGCTTCCCCTTCCACTGGTGCTCTTAGTAGGTTATTCATTGCTACCTATGAGGTAGGAGCCCAGGGTCAGTCCATGTATAGTCTTTGGGTAGTGGCTTAGTCCCTGGGAGCTCTGGTTCCTTGGCATTGTTGTTCATATGGGGTCTCAAGCCCCTTCAAGCTCTTCCAGTTCTTTCTCTGATTCCTTCAACGGGAGTCCTGTTCTCAGTTCAGTGGTTTGCTGCTGGCATCGCCTCTGTATTTGCTGTATTCTGGCTGTGTCTCTCAGGAGCGATCTACACTTCTGCACTTCTTTGCTTCATCCATCTTGTCTAATTGGATGGCTGTATATGTATGGGCCACATGTGGGGCAGGCTCTGAATGGGTGTTCCTTCAGTCTCTGTTTTAATCTTTTTGCCTCTCTTCCCTGCCAAGGGTATTCTTGTTCCCCTTTTAAAGAAGGAGTGAAGCATTCACATTGTGATCATCTGTCTTGAGTTTCATTTGTTCTAGGCATCTAGGGTAATTCAAGCATTTGGGCTATTGCCACTTATCAGTGAGTGCATACCATGTATGTCTTTCTGTGATTGGGTTAGCTCACTCAGGATGATATTTTCAGTTCAACCATTTGCCTTTAATTTCATAAAGTCATTGTTTTTGATAGCTGAGTAATATTCCATTGTGTAGATGTACCACATTTTCTGTATCCATTCCTCTGTTGAAGGGCATCTGGGTTCTTTCCAGCTTCTGGCTATTATAAATAAGGCTGCAATGAACATAGTGGAGCACGTGTCTTTTTTATATGTTGGGGCATCTTTTGGGTATATGCCCAAGAGAGGTATAGCTGGATCCTCAGGCAGTTCAATGTCCAATTTTCTGAGGAACCTCCAGACTGACTTCCAGAATGGTTGTACCAGTCTGCAACCCCACCAACAATGGAGGAGTGTTCCTCTTTCTCGCATCCTCGCCAGCATTTGCTGTCACCTGAGTTTTTGATCTTAGCCATTCTCACTGGTGTGAGGTGAAATCTCAGGGTTGTTTTGATTTGCATTTCCTGATGACTAAAAGATGTTGAACATTTCTTTAGGTGTTTCTCAGCCATTCGCATTCCTCAGCTGTGAATTCTTTGTTTAGCTCTGAACCCCATTTTTAATAGGGTTATTTGTCTCCCTGCGGTCTAACGTTTTGAGTTCTTTGTATATTTTGGATATAAGGCCTCTATCTGTTGTAGGATTGGTAAAGATCTTTTCCCAATCTGTTGGTTGCCGTTTTGTCCTAACCACAGTGTCCTTTGCCTTACAGAAGCTTTGTAGTTTTATGAGATCCCATTTGTCGATTCTTGATCTTAGAGCATAAGCCATTGGTGTTTTGTTCAGGAAATTTTTTCCAGTGCCCATGTGTTCCAGATGCTTCCCTAGTTTTTCTTCTATTAGTTTGAGTGTGTCTGGTTTGATGTGGAGGTCCTTGATCCACTTGGACTTAAGCTTTGTACAGGGTGATAAGCATGGATCGATCTGCATTCTTCTACATGTTGACCTCCAGTTGAACCAGCACCATTTGCTGAAAATGCTATCTTTTTTCCATTGGATGGTTTTGGCTCCTTTGTCAAAAATCAAGTGACCATAGGTGTGTGGGTTCATTTCTGGGTCTTCAATTCTGTTCCATTGGTCTATCTGTCTGTCTCTGTACCAATACCATGCAATTTTTATCACTATTGCTCTGTAATACTGCTTGAGTTCAGGGATAGCGATTCCCCCTGAAGTCCTTTTATTGTTGAGGATAGTTTTAGCTATCCTGGGTTTTTTGTTATTCCAGATGAATTTGGAAATTGTTCTGTCTAACTCTTTGAAGAATTGGATTGGTATTTTGATGGGGATTGCATTGAATCTGTAGATCGCTATTGGTAAAATGGCCATTTTTACTATATTAATCCTGCCAATCCATGAGCATGGGAGATCTTTCCATCTTCTGAGGTCTTCTTCAATTTCTTTCTTCAGAGTCTTGAAGTTCTTATTGTACAGATCTTTCCCTTGCTTGGTTAAAGTCACACCGAGGTACTTTATATTATTTGGATCTATTATGAAGGGTGTCATTTCCCTAATTTCTTTCTCGGCCTGTTTCTCTTTTGTGTAGAGGAAGGCTACTGATTTATTTGAGTTAATTTTATACCCAGCCACTTTGCTGAAGTTGTTTATCAGCTTTAGTAGTTCTCTGGTGGAACTTTTGGGATCACTTAAATATACTATCATATCATCTGCAAATAGTGATATTTTGACTTCTTCTTTTCCGATCTGTATCCCCTTTACCTCCTTTTTTTGTCTGATTGCTCTGGCTAGAACTTCAAGAACTATATTGAATAAGTAGGGAGAGAGTGGGCAGCCTTGTCTAGTCCCTGATTTTAGTGGGATTGCTTCAAGTTTCTCTCCATTTAGTTTAATGTTAGCCACTGGTTTGCTGTATATGGCTTTTACTATGTTTAGGTATGGGCCTTGGATTCCTATTCTTTCCAGGACTTTTATCATGAAGGGGTGTTGAATTTTGTCAAATGCTTTCTCAGCATCTAATGAAATGATCATGTGGTTTTGTTCTTTCAGTTTGTTTATATAATGGATCACGTTGATGGTTTTTTCGTATATTAAACCATCCCTGCATGCCTGGGATGAAGCCTCTACTTGATCATGGTGGATGATTGTTTTGATGTGCTCTTGGATTCAGTTTGCCAGAATTTTGTTGAGTATTTTGGCGTCGATGTTCATAAGGGAAATTGGTCTGAAGTTCTCTTTCTTTGTTGGGTCTTTGTGTGGTTTAGGTATAAGAGTATTTGTGGCTTCATAGAAGGAGTTCGGTAGTGCTCCACCTGTTTCAATTTTGTGGAATAGTTTGGATAATATTGGTGTGAGGTCTTCTATGAAGGTCTGGTAGAATTCTGCACTAAACCCGTCTGGACCTGGGCTCTTTTTGGTTGGGAGACCTTTAATGACTGCTTCTATTTCCTTAGGAGTTATGGGGTTGTTTAACTGGTTTATCTGTTCCTGATTTAACTTCGGTACCTGGTATCTGTCTAGGAAATTGTCCATTTCCTGCAGATTTTCAAGTTTTGTTGAATATAGGCTTTTATAGTAAGATCTGATGATTTTTTGAATTTCCTCTGAATCTGTAGTTATGTCTCCCTTTTCATTTCTGATTTTGTTAATTTGGACACACTCTCTGTGTCCTCTCGTTAGTCTGGCTAAGGGTTTATCTATCTTGTTGATTTTCTCAAAGAACCAACTTTTGGTTCTGTTGATTCTTTCTATGGTCCTTTTTTTTCTACTTGGTTGATTTCAGCTCTGAGTTTGATTATTTCCTGCCTTCTACTCCTCCTGGGTGTATTTGCTTCTTTTTGTTCTAGAGCTTTAGGTGTGCTGTCAAGCTGCTGACATATGCTCTTTCCTGTTTCTTTCTGCAGGCACTCAGCGCTATGAGTTTTCCTCTTAGCACAGCTTTCATTGTGTCCCATAAGTTTGGGTATGTTGTACCTTCATTTTCATTAAATTCTAAAAAGTCTTTAATTTCTTTCTTTATTTCTTCCTTGACCAGGTTATCATTGAGTAGAGCATTGTTCAATTTCCACGTATATGTGGGCATTCTTCCTTATTGTTATTGAAGACCAGTTTTTGGGCCGTGGTGGTCTGATAGCTTACCCATGGGATTATTTCTATCTTTCTGTACCTGTTGAGGCCCATTTTTTGACCAATTATAAGGTCAATTTTGGAGAAAGTACCATGAGGAGCTGAGAAGAAGGTATATCCTTTTGCTTTAGGATAGAATGTTCTATAAATATCTGTTAAGTCCATTTGGCTCATGACTTCTCTTAGTCTGTCTACGTCTCTGTTTAATTTCTGTTTCATGATCTGTCCATTGATGAGAGTGGGGTGTTGAAATCTCCTACTATTATTGTGTGAGGTGCAATGTGTGTTTTTGAGCTTTAGTAAGGTTTTCTTATCGTATGTGGGTGCCCTTGTATTTGGGGCATAGATATTTAGGATTGAGATTCATCTTGGTGGATTTTTTCCTTTGATAAATATAAAGTGTCCTTCCTTATCTTTTTTGATGACTTTTAGTTGAAAATTGACTTTATTTGATATTAGAATAGCTACTCCAGCTTGCTTCTTCCGACCATTTGCTTGGAAATTTGTTTTCCAGCCTTTCACTCTGAGATAGTGTCTGTCTTTGTCTCTGAGGTGTGTTTCCTGTAGGCAGCAGAATGCAGGGTCCTCGTTGCGTATCCAGTTTGTTAATCTATGTCTTTTTATTGGGGAGTTGAGGCCATTGATGTTGAGAGATATTAAGGAATAGTGATTATTGCTTCCTGTTATATTCATATTTGGATGTGTTATGTTTGTGTGCTTTTCTTCTCTTTGTTTTGTTGCCAAGACGATTAGTTTCTTGCCTCTTCTTGGGTATTGCTTGCCTCCTTATGTTGGGCTTTACCATTTATTATCCTTTGTAGTGCTGGATTTGTAGAAAGATATTGTGTAAATTTGGTTTTGTCATGGAATATCTTGGTTTCTCCATCTATGTTAATTGAGAGTTTTGCAGGATACAGTAGCCTGGGCTGGCATTTGTGTTCTCTTAGGGTCTGTATGACATCAGTCCAGGATCTTCTGGCCTTCATAGTTTCTGGCGAGAAGTCTGGCGTGATTCTGATAGGTCTGCCTTTATATGTTACTTGACCTTTTTCCCTTACTGCTTTTAATATTCTTTTCTTTATTTTGTGCGTTTGGTGTTTTGACTATTATGTGGACGGGAGGTGTTTCTTTTTCTGGTCAATCTATTTGGAGTTCTGTAGGCTTCTTGTATGCCTATGGGTATCTTTTTTTAGGTTAGGAAGTTTTCTTCTATGATTTTGTTGAAGATATGTACTGGTCCTTTGTGCTGGGAGTCTTCACTCTCTTCTATACCTATTATCCTTAGGTTTGATCTTCTCATTGAGTCCTGGATTTCCTGTATGTTTTGGACCAGTAGCTTTTTCCGCTTTACATTATCTTTGACAGTTGAGTCAATGATTTCTATGGAATCTTCTGCTCCTGAGATTCTCTCTTCCATCTCTTGTATTCTGTTGGTAAAGCTTGTATCTACAGCTCCTTGTCTCTTCTTTTGGTTTTCTATATCCAGGGTTGTTTCCATGTGTTCTTTCTTGATTGCTTCTATTTCCATTTTTTAATTCCTTCCACTGTTTGATTGTGTTTTCCTGGAATTCTTTCAGGGATTTTTTTGTCTCCTCTCTATGGGCTTCTACTTGTTTATTTATGTTTTCCTGGAATTCTTTCAGGCATTTTTGTGATTCCTCTCTGTAGGCTTCTACTTGTTCTCTAAGGGAGTTCATCATGTCTTTCTTGAAGTTCTCCAGCATCATGGTCAAATATGATTTTGAATCTAGATCTTGCTTTTCTGGTGTGTTTGGATATTCCATGTTTGTTTTGATGGGAGAATTGGGCTCGATGGTGCCATGTAGTCTTGGTTTTTCTTTTTGCTTGGGTTCCTGCGCTTGCCTCTCGCCATCAAATTATCTCTCTAGTGTTACTTGTTCTGCTATTTCTGACAGTGGCTAAACTGTCCTATAGGCCTGTGTGTCAGGAGTGCTGTAGACCTGTTTTCTCTCTTTCAGTCAGTTATGGGGACAGAGTGTTCTGCTTTGGCGATGTAGTTTTTCCTTTTTCTACAGGTCTTCAGCTGTTCCTGTGGACTTGTGCCTTGAGTTCACCAGGCAGGTCACTTGCAGCAGAAAAGTTGGTCTTACCTGTGGTCCCGAGGCTCAAGTTCGCTCGCGGGGTGCTGCCCACGGGCTCTCCGCGGCGGCAGCGACCAGGAAGATCTGCGCCGCCCCTTCTGGGAGCCTCCGTGCACCAGGGTTCCAGATGGATTCTGGTGCTTTCCTCTGGAATCAGTAATGTGTGCAGAGAGCAGTCTCTTCTGGTTTCGCAGGCGTGTCTGCCTCTCTGAAGGTTTAGCTCTCCCTCCCACGGAATTTGGGTGCAGAGAACTGTTTATCCGGTCTGTTTCCTTCAGGTTCCGGCGGTGTCTCAGGCAGGGCTCCTGCTGCTCCTGGGCCCTCCCCCACAGGAACCCAGAGGCCTTGTACAGTTTTCTTTTGGGCCAGGGATGTGGGCATGGGTGGGCAGTGTTGGTGGTCTCTTCCGCTCTGCAGCCTCAGGAGTGCCCACCTGACCAGGCGGTAAGGTCTGTCTCCCACGGGGTCTGGGAGCAGAGACAACATTGTAATATTTAAGAGAAAATTACTATATTACCATAAATTTGCCCTTGCCTTTTTTAACTGTTCAATTCATTACTTTTGTGAAACAATTTTGAGTGTGTTTGAGTTTTCCAAAATATATTTTGAGGTTTTTTTTCAAACATATTATCATATTCTCAGACCTCTATAAGGAAGAATGGCTCTAAGTGTAGAGTCTTTAGTGTTAATTTTTGATCATATTCATTACCTAAGATCAAATATACAATTAATAAAAGTATCAAAATTTTTAGTTTTTAAACTTAGAAATCTTCTCCCGAGAAGACTCTATATTCCACTGAGTTTATTCTTAATGTTTCAATTCTCCCTGTGTCATTACATAAATAACTCAAATTCTAGTTTATAAGTACATTTTATGGAGGCTAATAAAACACATCCCAATCTTGTTTCGTGACTTAACTCCCAGAAGGTTTCAATCGATGCTGATAGATTAAGAAAATAATGGCTAGAGCCTTGGCAGTCTGTATTTGGAGACGTTAATATGTGCAATTCATGATAAAAACCTGTCTTTTAAAACATATTCCCCCGTGCTTTGATTCATAGCTAGATGTGGAACATCAATTTAAAAATATGTGTCTGTTATATTATTTTTTCACGTGTACTTGTCACATAATGTGTTTGAAATTTCCATCTTTTTCAGTAGTTACAATATCTCAAAAGCATAAATATCCATTGTGGGTTTGTGGCATAATAAAGTAAAGGATATTTTCCTTTTGTCTTCATTCAATAAAGATTGGGGATGGGCTGAGATGTAGCATATCTTCATTCAAGGTCACAGCTAACACCCTTTTACGTAGTAAACAGCCAGGTTACCTCTAATGTCTGTATGCCATACTGGCATGTTCTTTTGATTGCACAAAGAGTGAAATGCAACAAATGGAATGACATCCAGACTTCAAGGGACAGCTGTGGTACACTTGGCATCTACCATTATACAGACATTTAGTTGTTTAAAACCCAGCCCTGCCACAACGTTAGCAATGAAGAATGGCATATGATCTAGAAAGAAAATAAATCAAGCTAAGTTATCAGAGACCACCAAAAAAAAAGGGAAGGTTTGGATGTGGTGGAATATGTCTGAAACTGTAGCCCTTGTGAGGTTAAGACAGGAAGATTATGAATAACTCTTGGCTTAGACTATTTAGTAATCCTATCATAAATAAAATGAGCAAAACACACCAAACTAAACCAAACCAAACCAAACCCAATTAGCAATGACAAACAAGGAAAGTAATGAATTAATAGCAGTTTGCAAGAAGAGACCGTCTTGATCATTTGTTTAGAAAAGATTCTGACTGGGGCATCAAAGTAAGGCAATGGCTGGGAAGAAAGCAGCTAGCTCCAGTTTTCTGATTACTGATTTAGAGAACCTTGTTTACTACAGGCCACTTCTCAGTTTTTGTTCAGAGGCGTATTAGTTTCTAGGAGGTCTAAGGATCAAATTTCCATTGTCAAATTGAGGAAAAACCATTAAGAAAAGTTCTATCTCTGAGGAATACAATTTACAGAAGTATATTGCAAATCTCAACTTGTTGAGTAAAAGCAAACTTAACGTTATGATATGGGAGGATAGTATATGGGAAGACACTATTTTGGACCTACACTAATTTTCAATAATGCTATGCAAAAGTAGACATTTGTTAAAGGGCTTTCTCCCTTATTATTTAAGCTTTTCAGAGCTTAGTATTTTATGCTTTAAGTATTTAGGAAAAGCTAGGTTCAACACTTGCATGTCAAAGACACTACACGGCTGATCTAATGTGTTGGTTCGTTTTTATCAACTTAGCTCAAACCTGGCCATATCTAGGAAAGGAAATCTCAATTGAGGTATTGGTTCCATCAGGTTGGCCTGTTCGCCTGACTTTGAGGCATTTCCTTGGTTGATAATTGATGTGTCCATCCTAATGTGGGAAGTCTTACCCCTGAGGAGTTGATCTTGGGACATATCACAAAGGCAGATCGACATGAGCCTAGCAGCAGGCCAGCAAGTAGGCTCCGCCATTCTTTCTACCCCTTGTCCTCCTGGGTTAGTTTCCATCAGTGCTTTTCACAGCAATGTGGAGAACACAGAAACACCAGATCTTTAGCTCTTTGTGGAATTTTAGAATAAAGTACCTTCTTTTATTCACAGCTGGCGATAGTACATGGACAATATTTAAAAAAAAAAACAAAAAACCTTTATTTTCTTACAATGTATCATTAGAAAAGCAAATATTTTTTATGTCAAAAATCAAAATGAAGTTTCATTTGTATTTGGAGACATAAATCACTGTAAATCCACACTTGGGATGTTTCCGAGTTTAAAACTAGCCTGGGTGTACAATTAGCTTCAGATATAGGCAAAGACCTTATATTGAAAAATCAGAAATGAAAAACAAGATATGGATTGATTCTGTAGTTTACTAAGAAGTTACTATTTTTTTATCACATAATCTTTACTTGATTCTGTTTGAAGTCATTACCAAAGGATTTTAATATTATTGTAGAGAAGTTCTTAATTCACCTCAGGGATTTAAATTTTAGGATTTCAGTTAAGTTTTATGCTTCAGACAGTAATTATTATTATATTAGGTTTTCAGGTACACATGAAGTTACCTGATTTTGCCAAAAACTTACCATCATTTAAATATGTTGAACTTTGTAGGTCAAATTTATTTTAGGTTTTTAACTATAACTAGAGGTGTTTCATTGTCCTTCCTACACCTATCCATTAGTCCTCCTCTCTCCCTTCCTCTCTGTCCACTGTCCTCTTGTTTCCTCCTTTTCCTTCTCTCCTTCCTTCCCTCCCTCCTTCTCCATCTCTCTCTCCTCTCCTCTCCCTCCCTCCTTCTTTCCTTCCTTTCCTCCCTCCCTGTCTCCCTCCCTCCATCTTTTTGTACCTCCCTCCCTCCCTCTTCCTTTGCTTTCTTTCCATCCTTCCTCCTTCCCTTTTTTTCTTTCCTTCCATGACTCATCATATCTATCACTCATCATAACTTAATAGCTAATAGTCCATCTTCTTTCTGGCCTTGACCCTGTTTCACTATAAAAGTAATTCGAAGTGCTAATATGATTAATGTAAGATTTAAGATTAAAATTTTATGTTCATTATGTTTGTTTTGAGGAAGAAATGCTTGCTAGTTAATTTTGTATACAGGGGAAGTATGAGGTGGCCTTAAAATGTCAATAGCGTCATCACAGAGAACCCATGCTGGATATGTGCCTCTAGACAAGTTGGAGCTCTTTGCTATGGCGATAATTTTAGAGGAACACAAATCTTAGCGTTTGTCTCTGATTTTTATTAGACTTTCATTTTATTCCTTCTAAAGTTTTCTTTAACAAAATGAACAGCAAACAACTCTTCCAAGCCAATACCCTCTCTGAGTGCTGACAAAGCCATCAGACCATTCTTTAAAGCTGCCACCTTAATAAATACATTAGCAATGTTGTTGCATATGTTGACCTGGTTAACTTTTCTTCAAGGTAAACTAGGCTCTATATGATATGAAGAAGCCCCCACCCCATTAAGGGTCTTATCTGCAACAAAGGCAGTGCAATTACTTGCTATACGTAATGTGTGATGTCTATGGAAGAGTTCCTGAAGAAGGGCTAAGTTTTACTTCTCAGTGAAGATTTGACAATGTTTAGAGATGTCATAATAGTCATGACTAGAGAAGGAGTTCCTGCGAGAATCTTATAAGTAGGTCAGGCAATCAAGGTTGCCCTGGTCTATTCTGATGGGAGAGGAAAGCCAGAGAATAGAGGTGTGTGCGGGTGTCACTCACTTGGGCTGCAGCTCTGGATGCCAATGCTTTTTCAATGCTTTCTATAGGTAGACATACAATTTTATGCCTAAGCTCTGTAGAAGTCAGCTGAATAAGCAAATCAAAAAATATAAAAAAAATCAACCTGAGACAGATGGTACTCAGCCTTCCTTCAACTTTTTTACTCCCATATTCATTGATAGAATTCTGAGAGTACCCTCATTCTGATCCCTGCCCCACGGTCTACAACTGCATCACGTCTCTAAACTAGAGATAATGAAAGCCTCTCTTAAAATTGTTATAAGAATTAAATGAAAATGTTCAGTAAACACAAAAGTGTCCTGCACAGTCTCTGAATAAATGGTAGCTATTAATCAGTGAAGATCACATTATGCTCCAAATGATATGCCGTAGAGCTTCTGTGGCCCCATAAATTACAGAATTATTATTTCTTACATGAAGACAGAAATGGAAATGATTACCTCTTTTGATGGAGAGCTATGTTGTGAATTACTTTTTTTAAAAAACCTTCGGAGAGATGAGTTATATGTGAAAAGCCCTGGAACGCTAAGTGTTTTTACAAGATTTGTTACTGGCAAGAAACGGGCAAGCATAAATGAGATCAGTCCAAAAAAATTACCCTGCAAACTTGCTGATGTGCTGTCTGCTAACGTAGTGACAGATCATAAAACTACTGAGAGAGAAAGGCAAAGGTATAGGCCACTGGAAATATAAAAGACACTGTCCCTGATCTTGACAGTTTGGACTTTCTCGGGATTTATGTCATTGCTATTATGCTCGGCGTCATAGGGCCTTTATGTGTCATACAGGAAGTTGACCTGAGTTTGGACAAAGGTAGGAATTATTGGGGGTGGCTCTAACCCTATTATTAGGTCAGTGTCAGGCAGTTTTATGAGTTGCAATTCCGAAATAAGCTGTAACACGCCGTCTGCTGCCTACAGCGATGTGACCTTGAATGGGTTCAGCCTCCCAGGCCTTGCCTCCTCTGTGCAATGGGGATTTTATGTGTTCTTTTCAAATTGTGTTCATTAAATCGAACAATCCATGCGAAGAACCTGGGTCTATCTATCTTGCTAGCATCTCTTTAGAGTCTGTGATAGAAATAATTGGTACTTCTTAAACGTAGAACCGTGTTTAAAGAAGAACACGTAAAGTACATTGTTTTCGATGCTAGAAGCCAGGTTGAAAAACCATGTCTGGGAGATTCATGGTACCAAAGAAAGACCTCACTATTGTGGTTTAGCAAAACGGTTGTGACATCCAACTGCAATCGAATCACTTGTATTTATATCCATAAACAAATGGTGCTAATCTTATGCTTAATCAGAAAAGCTTTTCCTGGCAGTGAAGAGCAATGAATGTAAAAGCTCAAGACTGTTCAAAGTGCTTGAGATAAATGAGAATTGAGCTCTAAACAGGGCCTTTGTATGTCTTCACCCCTCTAAGATTCAGGGGACATTGCAGAAGAGCCATCTTAGGGTTTCTTGAGCACAAGTAGAAGAGATATAAAAATATTTTCTTCAGGGCATGGTGCAGCCATTATGATTCCACAGACACTGCTGTTGCCTACTCTAGGCCCTCACCTGACTCAGCTTGTCATCAGGCAATAATGAAAAGCCTTACCTTTGTCTTCCGAACTTTTGGCAGCTGATAGCTTCTGGATGAAGGACAGTCAATGATTTCAAGCAGCTAAACCCACCAGTTTAATGGGTACTTCCCAACCCGTGGGATCGAAAGGAGTCTACCGAAAATCAGGTCTCTAAAGTAAAAGAACATGAATGTAGGAAGGGACTTAAGGATAGAAAATGAGGGATAGGGAAGTGTAGGGGGCTAGAATAATCAATATCCCGTATTGGTGTGTGAATTTGTCAAGGGATTTAATCAGGAACAGAGGAAAATAATTTGCCTTTTTAAAAGTATGATGAAGTCCTCTAATTAAAACACAAAACTTTACACACATTTCTGATTATACATATTTTCTTTTTCTTTTTCATTATCTTTACATTTGGGTTCATTTTGTTTTATTTTATTTTTTAATCCTTTTTTACAGTCCAGACTTCATCCCCCTACCAGTCCCCCGCCCTTCCCGATCAGTCCCCATCCCATACCTTCTTCCCCGTCTCCAAGAGGATGTCCCCACCTACCTCCACCCCACCAGACCTCCTCACTCCCTGGGGGTCCGCAGATCTCTTGAGGATTAGTTGTAGCTTCTCTGACTGAACCCAGACCCAGCGGTCTTCTGCTGTATATGTGTTGGGGGCCTCATATCAGCTGGTGTTTGCTGCCTGGTTGGGGGATCAGCATATGAGATTTCGGGGGTCCAGGTGTTTTATTAACTCTTCCAGAATTTCCTACAATGTGTTTTGAACATATCCTACCTGGTTCTTCTCCTCATCATCTTTTTGATTCTCCAAGCCCTTCCCATCTTGCTTTGTCCTGTATCCTCATTCAGTCAAGTTTATATTGTGTACATTGCCAAGCAGCTCATGGAACTGGGATCTGCCTTAGTATGTGATCAGCCTATGAGGGGTCACATCATTAAAGAAAACTGACTCTCCTTCTCCTAGTAGCTATTAAATGCCAAGAAATCCTCATCTAGTGATGGGATTATGGCCTTATTTTCCCCCCTTCTATGCTGAGATTTTTGTCTGGCTGCAGCTTTCAAAAGGTTCTTCCGTGTGGCCACAATCACTGTGATATACCCTCTTGTTCTGGAAAACAGATTTCCTTATTATATAGAAAAAACAGACAATCTGTCTTTGTGTGTTGTTGATTATTATTTGATTGCCATTTTTATTTGAGTTGAATAATGTTTATAGAAACTCTTTAGTATAAGTAATCCATTTTTCATTTCTGATGTGCTGCTTTCCTGGGTGATCTTCCTTGCTCAATTGGTAGCACTATTTATGATATTCATGATGCCAGTTGGCTTTGGAAGGATACCTGAGATACACCAGACTTGAGTGTGATGAGCTTTTTGATTGATTTGACTTGTCAAGAGTCAGAGATAGCGGAGGTAAGAGGACGAAGCTAACTGCTTTTCGATGAAAACTCTCATGCCTGATATCTTAGATTTTCAAGTAAAAATTTCCATCTTTCCCACTCGTGGCAGACGCCCTTCATTGGTTAAACATTCATTTTGTTTTTACTGGATTGAACACTTTTCAATTGAAATCTAAGCACATTGTTTACCTATATTCAATGAAAGCTATTTTTACCTCTACTTGTATATGGGATAGAGGATAGAATGATATGCTCAAGGAAGAGGCCAAAATCCAAAATCTGCTGATGTGAGCTTTCAAACAGCAAAAGTCACACAAGATACTGGACTATAGAGCAGCATCATCTTCAAAAATGCAAGATGGAGAGATGGAGGCGATAATTCAACCATAGGCCAAAACATGAGTGTTTCTTGTAGTAAGCTTGGTGTGGAATCAGCTAATACAAACATCTGTGCAGCCAAATATTGGGGTGGGGGGGAATCCTGAGAGTGGGCAGAGGAACGATCTGAAAGCGGACAAATTTGAAGATCACAATGCAAAGATGCAAACCCCACTTTGACAAATTTTGAATCTGGTGGTTCATGTTAATATTCAAGAAAGTCTAGTGATCTCTTCCTCGTCGTGAAAACATTCTAGTCAGACATTGTCTCCAGCCCTCCAAGTACAAGAAAAAACAAAACAAAAAACAAACAAACAAACAAAACAAAACAACAAAACAAAACAACAAAACAAAACAAAAAACCTAGGGCTGTCTGAAGCAAGAAAAACTGGTTTTATTTGTAAGGAAATGAGAAACTGATTTTCTGACTGCTGCACTGTTTCCAGTGGAGACGCGCAGTGGAGGTGGACGGTGTGGCTGCCGATGCTGTTCTCACCTCTGTTTTTATGATTTATTTTACATGATTTGGGATCTTTTCCTTCTACAGCTGGTGAATATACAGCGGACTTAGTGGATCCTGCCAGAGCAGCAGCACCTTGACCATGTCCCTTACTTTGACAAGGAATGCAAAGAAGAACATTTTTTCTTAGAGTCCACCACAGTCCCTGACGTCATCAATCATGGGGCCATCATAAAATAAACACTTAACTGATTGTCTGTAGATTTTGAGATTTTTTTCCTTTTAAAAAAATCTCCAATTGGCTATGGATTTCTGCAAACATCTTTGAGACAAGTAGAAACGTTGAGGCCCAGATTACTAATTTATGAAACAGAGATTGGAATAATGCCATTTTTAAGGACTCACTGCTAAAAATTAAGGCCAGAAATTTGATGCCGTGAAACCATCGTGTAGTGACAGCACTAACACAGGACAAGAGAAACTGGAGCCTTCAATCATCTAACTGCAAAATAACTCAGAGGATATTGGACTTCACTGCACTCCTTTTCATCAATATATCAAATCATATTTCTTTCTTTAGAGCCAGCTGAAGGATACCCAAGAGTTCCAACAAGCTCATTAACCTGAGGGGTTTGTTTTTTGAATTAAAATGCATACAATAGAAAATATTTAGGAATCTGGTAAGGTAGCTTAGCAGCCACGGGTGCTTGTTGCTTTTCCAGAGGACAGTGCATCTGTTCCCATCACCAACATCAGGAAGCTTGCAACTGCCTATAACTTTAGCTCCATGGAATCAGACACCCTTTTCTAGCCCCTTCAGGCACACGCACACATGGGCACAGGCATGCACATGAAGAGGCAGTCACTTCCCATAAACAAATGATAAAATAATTATTTAAAGAATATATTTAGGGGCCATCAGGATTGTTCACTAAGTAAAGATGCTTATCTTCAACCCGACAATGTGAGCACAATCCCTGCCACTTATGTGAAAGAAAGGGGAGAAGTGACTCCTGTAAGTTGTTCTCTCACATCAATGTATTCACCTATGTGTGAGGACACATGTGTAATGCATGCATGCACACACACACACACACACACACACACACACACACACACACACACACACACCATGATGTATGTAACCCAAGCTTTCCACCTTGGCTAGCTGTTCCTGACTATACATCTCAACGTGTAACTAGTTCAGTGTCATTTTCTGTGAGACGGAATTGACAGTGGCCCCTCTATCACTCCGCAACACATCTTTCACATAAGCTTTGTGTCACCAACAATCATCTTTTTATTCTTGAGATACAATACAAAGACACGGTACTGAGCCTCAAGAATTCAGTCTGATGACCAATGAAACCGTGAGCTATTCCTAACTTCAACACAGGGGGAAAGCTTTATGAGAGCTTGAGCCCAGCCTCAAGGCAGCAGCGGGGAGGCATTTCTGTCTTCCTGACTATGTTCAGAATATCTGCAGTATGCACTCAAAAGAGCACTGAAGCCAGGCCCAATGAGAAAAAACAAGGATGTTCCCAGAAGTTAAAGGGTAAAATTGAGAAATTTTATATTGTAGAAACATCTCCTGCAAAGACATGGGGTCAGAAAAGGGGACAATATATTGATTATACATGAAACACAGTAAGCAGATGGGAAATGATGAGAGAGAAAGCTATGGTTCAGCCAGCAACTGCTTGGCCTGTTTGCTCAAGAGTTTGAAATTTGCTAGATATTTGAGGAAGGCTTGGGTTGACAAAGAGGTCAGCGTGTATAGCGAGAAGCCTACTGTTTTAGTACTAGTAGCTGTCTATCTCCACGATTATATGTGTATGTTATCCACCCTCATGCCTGCTTGCCCTGTTCTTTTTTTTTTTTTCTTTTTTTCGGAGCTGGGGACCGAACCCAGGGCCTTGCACTTGCTAGGCAAGCACTCTACCACTGAGCTAAATCCCCAATCCCTTGCCCTGTTCTTTTTACTCTACTTTTACATCACTGTATCTGTTGTAGAAGATTCCTACAGAACATATAACTGGTCATTAATTCCACTGCTCATTTGCACCACCTTTGGTCTATACAGCTAATAACCACACTGCTGCTAAAACCCTAATGGGTGAGTGTTTAAATTCTTTGTTTTCTGGCAATATCTTTTCTACTAAATCTTGCTTTGTAAAGTGGAGCTATGTAAATAGAGGCGTTCAGGCACAGAGCCTGAGAAGGTAATGTGCGAGGGGCCTCTTTTGGTGAATAGGTAATAATTCATGAAAAGAGAATAAGAAAAATATCTTGCTGATTCATGCCATAATGGCACTTTGCGAATCTGGAGTGCCCTACACTGCATGCATGTTTTCATCGATGTCTCCTTAACAGACATTCAAAATGTATACACGTGGATGAGGTAACTAACGGCGTTTAACGTGAAAGTGTCTTTAAGGCGCAATAGACAAATGCCAAGGAGTCTACGCAGCATGGAGTTGCGTGCCGTGAGAACTACTGGTAATGGTGGCTGACACGCTATCTCCAAACACTGAGACCTAAACCTGCAAAACCCCAGCGGGATAATTATAAAGTTGTACAACAAGTCTCATTAAGAATCTGCCGAGACGCCGCCATGATCATCCCAGTTCGCTGCTTCACCTGCGGGAAGATCGTGAGTAACAAATGGGAAGCCTACCTGGGTCTGCTGCAGGCGGAGTACACGGAGGGGGATGCCCTGGATGCTCTGGGCCTGAAGCGTTACTGCTGCCGCCGCATGCCGCTCGCACAAGTGGACCTGATTGAGAAACTGCTGAACTATGCAGCCCTAGAGAAGTGACTGCCGGAGCCTGCCCTCCTGTGCTGGCCAATCTGTCATGCTGTATTCAAACTGAGGTGTTGGGGATGTGGGTGTATTGCCTGGCTGTGGCCCTGTGGCTAAGTCCTGTCATCCTGGAAGGAACTGTTTAGTAAAGACCTTTGCAGAACCACCACCACCACCAAAAAAGAAAAAAAAAAAAAAAAAGAATCTGCCTCGTCCGTTTACCAGAGAAGTTCCTCGCCTTGATTTCTAGCATTTCAGAACACCGTTCAGCTGAGGAAACTTTTAAACGCCATTGACAAATTGGGAGGAGAGCTTCGTGAGAAGGCTGAGTGTCCTTTCAGCAAGCATTTGTAATATTGATTAAAGCAAATGCTATTTCCATATGTGTCCCTTAGAAGTAGCAAGCGGGGGACTTCAATTCCCTTCCCAAGTTCTAGTGCATAAAAACACAATCTCAAAACTCCTCCCTCAGAGAGCAAGAACAGTTATCTCCAAAAAGTGACCTTGTGATTTGCACTATAAAAATAAAGTTATCGTTTGCCCAAAATATGTGTGACTTCGGTTTGATATGTATGCCTAATGAAAATTACAGGCAAGGTAACTATTTTTCATTCTTTTTGTTCTTAAAAAAATATTTGAAAGGAAGGAATACTGTTTCTAGCAATTGGAGATTTGATTGAAAGCAAAATTTTCTACAACTGGTTATATGTAATGCTTCTTAGAATATATATATACCCAGTAAGGGATTCTAGACACTAGCACTGTTAGGAAACTGAAATGGCTGGATAGATGACGAGGAAATGATGTCACCAGAGCCCAGGGAGAGGTGGCGATGGGCAGTTACAGAGCTGCTCAGAAGCATCCCAGTCATTGCCAGATGGAGTGCTGGTCAGAAAGGAAGTGGTGCAAACGTGTATCAGACTCCCCTTTTATTTTTCACTCTGCAGAGAGTACCTCCTATTGGCTTTCAGAGAAGGAGTCAAGAAACGAGGGGTCCCTAGTGATATCATCCGTAAGCATCAAGGATCCATCAGACATAAGACAAGAAGTTTGTCTAGAGAAAAACAGGACTGTCATACTTGTGACTTTATAATGAGATCATCAGTCCCAAGAATCTTAAAGTTTTTATGAACATGGAATCAGAGGTAAAATGATGCTCCTAATGAGTTGCTTATATATTTCAACTCTCTCTCTCTCTCTCTCTCTCTCTCTCTCTCTCTCTCTCTCTCTCTCTCTCTCTCTCTCTCTCTCTCTCTCTCTCTCAAGGCCTGTGTCGTCTGTGCATCGTGCACAAGCATGCACCCATGTGTGCACACTATTTTCTCTCTGTGTTTCTGGAGGTCAGAGAACAGCATTCAGGAATTGGTTCTATTCTTTTAGCATGTGGGTTTCAGGGATTGATCTCAGGTCATCCAGCTTGGTGGTAAGTTCCATTCCTTGCTGAGCTATCTCACTAGTCCCATATATTTCTACTTTTGAGAAATAGCCTGGTAAAACAAAGAAGTCAAGTAGATTACCGAGTGTGAAATAATATCCTGCTAACAAAAAGATTTACTCCAAGATGTCTCAAAGCGTTTAGACTTTGGGACTATTGCGGTTAGACAGATCTGACTGTTAGAGATTTCCATTAGCGTTTGGCAGAAGGAACATTTTGTACAAAACAGGGAATGCTAAAAATGTTGGTTTAGAGTAGATCAAAGTAGAGACATCTTTGATCGCTGGGAAGTGAGTTTCTTTGCTATTTACAGCATTATAGATGCCTCTCTTTGCATGAGACCTAAATTATGATGTGCTACACAGGATTAAAAAGAACATGCAAAGGGAAGTCTGCACAGCTTTTCTCATCTGCTTCAGCTGTGGCCATTGCTGCATGATTATGCGCGCGCGTGCGCACGTGCGCATGCGCGCATGTGAAGAATAACTTCTCCAGTGTCATTCCTCTTGCTGTCTGCATTCTCATCAAATCTCATCCAGGAACTGCCCAGTTAAACTCTAGTGCAGGAGGGTCTCTGTATGTAATTTTCAGATGGTTACTTGTTTGGCGATATTTTGATCCTCTCAAACTTTGCATCTTGCCTAGTTATTTGAACACTGCCACTTTTGTCATCTCTAGTGAAATTCTGTCTCTATGAAATTGGAGGTTAGACCGAACAGAATCCATGTTTTGTAAGCAGACAGCTATGGTTTCTTAGTTTGCCAAAATTTTGGCAAGTTGTTGAGAATCGCCTGGAAGGAATACCCAGCCATTCAAGTCCTTGAAGAAAGAATGGTCAGCACATTTTGCGTTTCCCAAATACAAACAGGATCGAGATCAAAAAGGAACAGGTAGCATTTGCCTCTTGTCACAGCCTGCATTCGAGGTCACCAATTCAGAGGCTCCCTAACAGAGCACCTAGCACACATAGACCATCGTTATTAATGTGCGAGGAGATGGCCCTGCCTCTCTGCGATACATCAGATGCCTGGAAATCGGCCTGCCCAGCCCTGTTGCTGGTCCTGAGAATGCTCGCCCCAGCTGTCTGAATTGCCACTATTTCATATCTCTCAACCAGCCAATTGCTCCCCAGCTAACGGCTGGGAAAGAGTGATAAGGCTGACATCTTAGTAAGTCTCCCCGAAGAACCGCCATTTTCCATGTGGGACCTAACGGAAGAGCAATTACAGCACACTGAATTGTTTCTACTTCTTTAACTTTTTTTTTTTTCTTTTTCAAAACCAAAATCCCCAAATCATATAGATGTTTCAGGAAGTCCTCAGTTCACAGATAGATTCTTGGAGCCTTGTAAGGCAAGTTAAGGTCCACTGCTTTTACAACACAGACTGTTACAGTACAGAAATCAGAAAACCTGTGGCTGCATTTGCTGACTTCGGTCAGTGTCTTAAATTATACACGTATTTCAATGGTTAAAAAACGATTTAATCTAAACTCTCTTAGCATTGCTGTCCTCAAAGCTCCCCTTCTACCCATCCATTTACTTACTTCCAAGCCATAAATATACTGCTGTAATTTCTCTCATATCCACACAGAATATTTTCTATGAATATATACTAAATATGAATAATTACCGTACTATATATTTTTGACAAGGTAGCATATTACACGGAAGGCTGTGTACTTTGGCATTTTGCTTAACAAAATATAGATTTTTGTAGGTCTCGTTAATTCAATTCACACAGTATTCTCAATTTTTAAAAGTGGCCATAATATCCATTGCATTGGTAAAACTTAATGAAGGAATGATTTTTTAGAACATGATATATTTGGCAACATTTGAAGACATTTTTGAGACATTAAAATGAAATATGTTATTGTCTAATAATTTTGAGGCAACCTATATCATTATCTACTTCTTTTTTAATTGATATAGAATTACATCACTTTTCCTCTTCCCTTTCTTCTCCAGTCCCTCTCAGATATTCTCTCTTAAACTCCTCCCATGTTCCCCCTACTCTCAAGTTGATGGCTTCTTTTACTTGGATTATTTTTGTTACATATGTATAAAATGTGCTGGGTCTGTTTTCGTTGTTTGTGTGTACTTGGTTTCAAGATGAACCATTACTGGAGAACCAGTGAGGGAACTCATTCTGGAGACTATTTCCAGCAGTCATTAGTTGCCTGTAGTCCTTTGCGTATGGGTGACAATGTCCCCTTTTTGTTAACGTGTCACTGGATAATCCCCATTGTTCTGGTTTTATGTGCAGCCATTTTTTAGAACATACTATTTTACAGCAGGCTCCCTGGTATTCTGACTCCTGCCATCTCTCTACCTTCTCTCCTGTCCTATTTCCTGAGCTATAGAAGTAGAAGGCTGGGCTCCCCATGATCTGTGAGCCACGGATTGTGTCAGTTGTTGTTTTCTGTATTGTCTCCATGTACTGTAAAGGAAAAGACTTCTTTGATGAAAAGTGGTAGCTACATTATTTGTGGGTAAAAGGCTAAGGCTAGGATGTAGTAAGGAATTACGCTGCTCTAGTCAACTGGTGGTAGTAGTTTATTTTCTAAGGTGTGGAAAGCTGGCTAGGTTTTCAGTAGCATACATGATCTCCTAGTTGAGTTGCCTTGAAGTGCTATTAGACAGCTGCTGGTTGCCACTGACATGTGAGTACCAATTACACCTATATGCACATATTGTTGTGCTGGTAATTGCTGTGGTTTATAGGCTCAGCTGAGTAGGTCTGTTTAATTGCCTCCCGCCCCCCAGCAGATTGCATAGTATTTTTGAAATACTAAAACACCGATAGAAGAAAACATTAGTAGTACTCTACAAGATAATATAATACACATAAGAAAGGACTTTCTGAACAGGTCTCCACTGCTCAACAAATCAAATTCAGCAATTTACAATTCATTGTTAATATTAAGTTTTAATATAGACTTAATGTTCATCCAGGCTTACAGCCTTGCTTTTGCATAACTTCTCTTTCAGACCCAATTCCCATTATATTTTACTTGATTTACATACACTTCCAACTCTAGTATATGTATAAAGTGCGTCAGAATCGGTAATCCGTTAACACGTTTTGCAACTGGAGTACAATGTTTTATACAATGATTAAAAATCCTTATTCTTTTTCTTGAATTTATTCTTCTCTCATACAATATGTCCTCTCTCCATACCACCCACTGTTCCTCTTGTCCCACCTTCTCTCTCCCCCAGATCCATTGCTCCTCTATTTCCTTCAGAAGAAAGCAGGCTTTTCTGACTGGATTCAGCAAGGTCATTTCATGAAGATATTTCAGCATAATTCTTTTTCCTGCTTAACTCATTTAAAATATCTCTTTGCTAATACTGGTATGTAAATGTAAGGCCATGAACTTTCCTCTGAAGCTGTTTTTAGTTATGGCTTAATATTGACTTTTGCAATTAATATTATTATCCAAATGTTCCTGCAGCTTTGTGACTGTGGTATCACTAACAATCGACTTCTTAGTGGGTATTGCTTATTTTTCAGATAGTGGGAATCATTTTTTCTTTCCTGACTTTGTAGTTTTAATTGTAGTATTTCCAATTAAAGAACTGTTTATTTCTACATTTATGAAATTAATGATTTCTTTGTAGCATAATATATAGGCACATGCTTTATGACTTTTCTTGGTCATAAAATAACAATTTATTACTTTCAGCAAAGATACTTTAAACCACTTAAATATTAATAATCAAATATTAGTTATATTTTGTGGCATTTTATTTCTTTATTGACATTTTCTTGCATTCAGTTTCCAACGGTCTACCTTTTAATTAAAATATCCTGATTGCCATATATTTTTTGTATGTTTTTCTCTCTGTTTTTTTAATATATTTTTTTCTTTAAGATTTTTTTTATTTTTATTGAAGAGTTTTTTTCTAAAATACCTTTCCAGACTATGCTTTCCCTTCCCTCTACTCCTCCCCGTTCCTTCCCGACCATCCAAATCCACTCCCTTTCTGTTGGTCATTAGCAAGCAAACAAGCTTCCTAAGGGACAATGATAAAATATAACACTATAAAGTTTGAGATAAAACAAAAACCAACATTTCAGGTTTGGGCAAGACAATCAAAAGTAAAAAAAAAAAAAAAAGAAAAGGCACAAGAATCAGAGATACACTTGTTCCTACACTCAAGAATCCCATGAACAGGCTAAACTGGAAGCCATAATAGATACACAGAGGACCTGGTGTGGATACATGCAGGCCCTGTGCATGCTGCCTGTCACACACACAGACACACACACACACACACACACACACACACACACACACAAGCAATACTTTTTAATTGTTTTAAGTATACATGTATCCTATATTTTTGTTTTAAAATTTTCAGAATTTTTACTACCCATTGTTTCTTGTGCTTTCCTTGTATGTGTGTGTGTGTGTGTGTGTGTGTGTGTGTGTGTGTGTGTGTGTGTGTGTGTGTGCATGCATCTGGCACATTAGTTTACCTTAGAGTTGAAAAATATGGTTTACCTTCTACTAGTTTTAAATGAGGTGAATGGTTCTCTGTGTAAACTTAGGAAGAGCCTACCTCCCTAAGTTCAGTTTTTAATGAATTAATAAGAACCATTGTAGCTGGGCTATCAGATACTTCATGGGTTCTTTTTCCTTCTACCTTTCTCTACCCTTCTTCCTCTCTTTCAACCCCTTAACACTAGGTGGGGGGGGAGAAGGACAGAGGGGAGAGAGGGGAAGAAATTCTTGAATAAAGTCAAGGATAGGAAACGGGCAATGATATTGTTGGACTACTTCCTGCTGATTACTTGGGGCAAGTCTAATATTCACTGTCAAGATATCTAATTTCTGTTTCTCATCTCTTTGTGCATGATTACTTGTCATTGTAGCAAACTACATTCAATCACCAGCCGGACAACCGTCTTCTTTCATTGGGGCTCTAGCATTTACATATCCTCTAAAATGTCCCCAGAACTTCAAACGTCACACACTCACAGAGACTATCTGCTCCTGCTAGAGCACGGGCAAACCAGAGACAGCCGCTATGGACAGTCTGAGGCAGCCCCATATCCCACACCTGGGATTACAATGAACACTCAGTCTCCTCATATTTCTGTGTATTTTAAAGAAACCAAACTTCTCCCTATAAACCATAATTTAAATTATGCCACAGTTACTCCATCATATTTATTTTTTCCTGTGTGATGGGTATCCAGGGGCAGTTATAGGTAAATTGTGTGTATATATTTTGCATGTATATCATGGTGCAGTAAGACTTCTTGGCTTCCAATCTTTATCTTCACTTCCAGTTAAATAAGCATGACCAAATGCTGTGATCGAATGGATGGCTTGAATAAACAAAGTACAGTGACGTTTAAGTGATTGCCTTAACACTGCAAACTAAGAAACCTTGTAACACTAACGTAAATTTTCTCTTTCTTTCCTTTCAAAATATTTTCTACTCAATATTCTTGTGCCTCTGATGAATTTGCAGGCTTCTGAAAGCTCTTCTGCTACTCTGGACAGGGGAAACAGGACCGTTGTTGTGATGGTTTCATTTGCCTTCCTTCACATCCTCTGCCTAGCTCTGTAGAGAGCCGAGAGTCAGCAGCAGGTCGCCCATTTAAGATGAGCACTTTGCTAGAGATGTAATAGCTCCAAATGGTAGAGCATAGGAACACCCGTATCATGCATTGTGCAGAAGGAAGAAAAAGGATGCATAGCCTACCTCAGAGCCACTTTTAAAAATTGTCTATGAATGAATTGGTATGAAATAAAGCCTGTCCTAGATTTAATCATACAAGGAAAGAATTCCGAGTGTAACATTTTCTTCTGTAAAGTGACTGATTCATCCTATTCAGAAATTTAACACATTTGTCATTTTTTTTTCTCAAAGGCAATTTACCAAAAAAAAGGGTCTCATTTTTGTAAGTTAGAAAGCATAGACGTGCAGAAATGTGGCCTCATTCTAGAACTGGGGCTTCACCAATGAATAGTTTGTTTCCTAGTCTCTGTGAGGCTTAATTTTCCTCGATAGAGGTGGCTTAAATAAGTCTACGGAAGCAGCTGCCTTAGGTGGACAGAAACAGGTTTCCTGCTACACAGCCCTGTCAAATGAGGCCCTGTGAAGACTTCACAACTAAGCCAAAGGCGCGCGCGGAGCAACCTCCAACTCATTTGAGGCCAATCAAGTAACTTTTAGTCCACGAGCTGACCTTTGCACAGCTGTCACGAATGCCGTGCATCAAAAAGACACCAGTCCAGCAGGGTTTCAGCATACCAGGCCAGTGCGCTCTATTTCCTTCTGGAAGAGCTGGTCTTTCTCACCAGCCCTGTGGTGACTTTGGATGGGCAGTGCTTTCTTAAGCGACTGAGCCGATATAAATATTCGAATTGGTAAATTTGCTTGCAGAGACACATAACGCTAATAACAGATTTAGCAATGAAATTAAGCCTGCTTTATTAATTTTTCAATATTAAATTTCACTAACAGATGCGTTAAAATTATCATCTCTATTATGCCAACTCTAATGAAAAGGCATACATCATTAGTGATATGCGTATAACGTAAAATATGTAGGAACATTTATGGGGGAAAATCAATAACCTCATTAAATGTGTTTATATTTGTTTCTATGAGTCAATTATCTTCACAGATATTAACATATCCACATCATGACATGCGACCAATAAATAGCACTTTATGCAGTAATCTGGTCTTGTCTATGTCTCTTTAAGTCACTCATGTTTTATAATTTTTTTATATGTGGAATCATAACATTAAAAATAGTTTCTAATTGGGCATGAATAAAAGAATTAGTCTACACTTGAACTGAATACTTAAAAGACATCAAAGTAAGTCTACAGCTCCTGCTTACATTATAATGATGTATGTGTGAGTGCTTAAAATGTTAAATTCCAACTGTAGAAAAAGTTAACTTGAATTTTATAAAATGGCCATATTGTTAAGTTTTTTCATTTAATCTAGAATCAGAAATTAGATTAATATTCTATCATAGTCTCAAGACTCGATATCTTAAAAGATTCCCATCCTGCTGTGTATTAATATTTCAAACATTTGAAGATAAAATATAATATTTTAAACACTAGTTCTACAGTGGTTAAAATGCTAGATTGTTGGAGCAATACTTTTTTTTAATAATTTCAAACATTATTGCTAATAGAGTTACTAAATTTCATATAAAATATACCTTTCATTCTAGTTCGGCTACCTATGTCTATCTGTCTATCTGTCCGTCCGTCTGTCCATCCATCCATCCACCAACTCATCTATCCACCTACCTGTCACCACTCTAACATCTGTGTACACTGTGTGGAAGGGTGTTTAAATCTCGACAGTTTATATTGCTAAGAACATATCCTTACATTCATTAGTTTATAATTACTGTGGTCATATAGTCACAGTCACTAGCTTGTATTACTGCATCCGTTTACTTAACATTTGTTCTTTCAAAGACAATGCCCTCATATTCCAGTTGTTTCTCATAGCTAAAAATTGATTTCACACTTGGGTTAAATATTGGCACTACCGGGCAAGTGTATCTATCAGGTGAGATAAAAAGCAGAATAATCATGTCAACGTAATTTTATATTTAACAAATGCTGCAGGAAACTGTCAGCTTCAGACACTGTGGGGTGTGAGATTAAAAATAGTTAAAGGGAAAGAAGGTGTTAGTGGAAACACAAGGTTAGATAAACAAAATGTGTCAAAAAACACAAACTTGACGGATGACTCATTAAAACAAATGGTCAATAAATCTTAAGGAATTTGAAGTTAGGCCACAGCCCTCCAAACTAATTCATGGTTATAAATAATCTAGTGGGAAACACCCACAGCTGTGGTCCCTGGAAGGGATCATGGAGGAGATTACAGCCAGTATGTGAGCTACCACAAACATGTTACAGCTGTGTCAAGTTCCCAGGATACCTTCTGTGGGGGGTATTTTAGTGGCAATGACATAGAATTCTTGCATTTAGATGAGACAGCTGTGGGTTTGAGGCCAACAGGAAGTGTCTCATAAGCCTGTTGTATTTTCTCAAGCTGTATTGCCATGCTGAAGATTTGACCCTTAGCATTTCATTTAAAGACCCAGAGTAAATATTTTGTCTTCCTTTTACTTTTCTAAGCTTTTTCTGCCTTTTCCTGAAGAATATCACAACAGAATGCTAAATTTGCTTTAAAAGAAAACAAAATAGAAAAGGAAAAAAAACCCACAAAAATTTTCAAATAGTTAAAATTTCTCCTGAGATATTTTTTTTTTAAGTTTAAGGTAGATTAAACCTAGAACAAAAATTAAATCAAATTATATTCTGTGTGCTCAATTTTCTGTAGGGAACCAAAAGCCACTGGAGTGTAAAATTCTAATTAATTATGTGGATTGCTAATGGATTTTAAATTAAAAATACGTGCTGTTTAACATCTCACTCCACACCATTTTGCAAGTGGATATTAGGATGAAACTGTCCTGTAAAATCTGAAATTCATAGAAGGTATAACAGTCAGTTTTCCAATTTAGCCCACAGAGAAGAGCTAAATTCTTTATCAAAGGGGCACCTGAGGGCATCCAGGTTTGTCATTCGGTAAAGGTCTTAGTTTACAGCAAATGCTACTGGGGATCGACCGCTGATGTTATATAAAAGCTAGAATTTGCACTGTAGCTTTTCTGTATAATTTTAAATACTATTTTGACTCGCAAGCGTGGAGACTAAGGCTCATCATGTTTCTAATATTCTGGATTATATAGATAATAATGGCCAGAGCTGTAAAAAGTCACAGTTGCTGTTCTGTGTTGGACGCTCTGTAAATCACAATGCAATCAGTGGATGTGATACAACGGACACACGGTATTTTTTAATTTAATTTTAATTGAAACCAAAACCAGATGTGTGTGCATTGTGGACATGCTGCTTAATATATGATGGTTCACATTCATATTCGGTTTTTTCAGGTCACAAGAACAAGTGAAATCACTCAGAAAAGTTTCAATGTACAGATGTCGTTATAAAAGGTAGTCATGGTGATGCATAGCAATCTATTGAACTTCTCCGCCCTGTCTAGTTGAAACCGCATCTCCTGTGAACAGCCCCTCTCCAATCTTGTACTCTCAACCATTCTATTGTTGTTTCTGACTGCAAAGTGGTGGCTTTCATTATGGTGGCTTTCACACACGCTCCGTTACTCTTCCTTTTCTCTTCTCCTTCTGTCTGTCTGTTCTCCCTGGATGGTTCCTATCTTTCCCTTAGTAGCCCCCTTCTGCCTTCATGTCCTATGTAGTCTATCCCCAACGTTTGCTCTTCGATGGGTGCTCGAGACCTCTCTTCTCCCTCTCACATCCCCCTTCGAGTTTCACGACATAAACACACGCTTGTCTGCACAAGTGCCAGCGATCCATGTTTTCAGCCTTCATCTGGAAGCTCTTTACTGAATATCACGTCATCGCCACTGTTATTCCTAATTCTGACCGTTTGACAGGACTCTTTAAAAAGAAGCCTGAGACCATCTTTAGTCGGGAGAGCTAATCTTACTCGCTAGTTTGTTCATTTTCAGAGGCTATTTACTTTGTGCCAGAGGTATTTTATTTTCCAAAAATTCAACAGGGAATAAACAAAAAGGTGATTTTCCCCCTTTGTAATGTAGAACCTAGTTTGGGAAGATTCTAGACAGAAGCATCTATCACATTGTGCTAAGAATTAAAAAAGCAAAACATAAAGACAGTGGGGGGAAGGGTGTGGCGCCATTCCATCCTGGGTGGTGAGAAACATTCACTGAAAGGCAAAACAGAAAACAACAGCAAGTCCACAACATTTTGTGGATGCCTGTTGGGCATGAAACAGAAACACTGGGGTGAAGAAAGTTCCAGGAAAATTCTAAAGACAAAGGCCTATGGGATGGGATTTCTTTTATACTCTATGGGATATACAAAATACTAGGGATTGGGGTAAAGGGTAAATAGGGTGCTGGTGATCGCATGGACAGAAGCACAAAGGGACTGAACAACAGAGTCAACGAACAGGATGTAGTAGACAAAATTTTCTGTGTTAGCTTCAGGTTAAAAGAAATAAAGTGAGTATAGGCTGCTGAAAGGGGAGGTTGGTTCTCATGTCCCAGAAGCCACGGTAACTGTGGGAGAATGTGACATGCAGGACTGCCCGTTCACATCCCAGTGACACTTCTGAAGACGCAGGCTCAGCCTGGGACCAGTTGGTTGTTTCAACACTACGGGATAGTGCTGGAGAGGACGTAGAGGTTCTGGAGCCCCTATACGCTGTTGGTAAGGGTTAAAATGACAATATGGTTGTAGAGAATAAAAATGGAGGTATTTCAAAACAGTTGAAGAAACTCATGTGACTATCATATTACCTGTATTTTAAAGTGTGGGATAGAGATTGGAAAAATGCTTTTAGTAACTAAGCTGTGGGTATGGTACTCTGCCAGTTGGTACTCTGAGATGTTTAGGACTAATGTCCAAAGATGGATATGAATATGAGTTATTTTATCTTTTCCTGGGCCGCCGAGAATCAAACTTCATAGCCTGGAAGAAAGGAAATACAACTAGAGTATTAAGTTAGTGCGAAGAAAAAAGTAACAAGGAAAAAAGTCATTTTGTCTAGAAGCTGAAATATAGTCAGAAGAAAAAGACAAGGCATTGTAATATGAAAGTGTGAGTGTGTGTGTGCACGTGTGTGTTTTTGTGTGTGTGTGTGCATGCCTGTGTGCACGCACATGTGTGTGTGTGTGTGTGTGTGCGCGTGCGCGTGCGCAAAGGAACACACACTTCTACACACATGTTGATTCACGATTCACATATGTTGTGTGGTAGTCTGGGCATGTGACTGTATTTTTGACTTGGCTCCACTCAGTGGGGTAGCCTATAAACTGCTTCTAAATCTGTTATAAAAAGCACAACTGACCCCTGAATAATAGTCTTGAAAATGCCACTTCCACTAAAAGAAACCAGAGCAGTAATATGCAGGCTGTACCTGACAACGGTGATCTACCAGATTCAACAACACTATCACAGATGACTAATGTCAAAAAGACCCGGGGACTGCTTTGGTAGGACATCCACTTAAAAATGGGACATTCAAAACACAGAGAACAAAACACTGAAAGTAACCTAAAGCCTCCAGACACATTTAAATCCACAAGGTCAAAATGCCATTTAAAAATAAATCAGTTATCTCCACAGACTAATAGAACACTAAATTTGACCAGCAAAATATGAAGCATTTATTTATTTTTTTCTCTCCTTGTGTGAAGACCACAAGTAAGGAACTAGGTGTGGTACAGGAGTGGGAGGGGATCTCGTAAAACTATTCCAAATAGTAAGTGATAGGAAAATCAATGCCATCATTGTGAAGTAAAGTAATGGATGCAGGAACTGGGCTTAAACAGCCACCAGAATCACAAGAAAAAGCCGGGCTGGCAGTTGCGATGCGTCTCCTCATAGCAGAATCCCCGCACAGCCTATGGTGCTGCCAAGAGGAGTGAACGCACGTCTCGTCAAAGCCTTGAGCCCATCTGTCAATTTTCAAGAAATACAAGGGAATCAAAACAAGCCATCTAAGCCACAGTATGGAGTGATGGGAAAACAGACTATGACAAATTGCATCAGTCAAACACCTTGGGTTCTTCAACAAATAAACTGTAAGAAAAGGAGCAGGATGATGGAGGACCATTCCGATGGCAGGAGACGTGAGAGAGACAACACATGTTTGAAGTTGGCGAGACGGAGCCACTGTAACTATAGATGTATACCCGCGTGATAAGGTTGTAAAATATCTCGGGCTATAGATCACTTTTAAATTAGAATAATGGTTGTTTATGTCAGGAGAAAGAGAACTGCGCTTGGACAAAGTCTGCTTCGGCTGCTGCCAAATGTGTGTTTCGTGCAGTGAGTTGAACTTTCAACAGTGTTAATGCTCATCTTAGGATGCCACACCGACCTACACATTTTTATGATCACATAGATGTACTGGTGTGTGTGTGTGTGTGTGTGTGTGTGTGTGTTTATGACCACATAGATGTGTTGGTGTGTGTGTGTGTGTGTGTGTGTGTTTGTGTATGTGTGTGTGTGTGTGTGGGTGTGTGTATATGTGTGTGTGTGTGTGTGTGTGTGTGTGTGTGTGTGTGTGTGTATGTGTGTGTGTGTTTGTATATGTGTGTGTGTGTGTGTGTGTGTGTGTGTGTGTGTGTGTGTTTATGACCCCATAGATGCATTGGTGTGTGTGTGTGTGTGTGTGTGTGTATGTGTGTGTATGTGTGTTTATGACCCCATAGATGCATTGGTGTGTGTGTGTGTGTGTGTGTGTGTGTGTGTATGCATGTGTGTGTATGTGTGTGTATCTATGTGTGTAAAAAATATACATGTGAAAAATCAGAAAGGAGATTGCTTGGGGAAAGGAAGAGGAAGAAATAACCAGAGAGGGTGATAGGAACAGGAAATAGGAGAAAATACAATGTATATGTATAAATACCTCAATGAAGCCTATCCTTTTTATGCTAAAAAATTAATTAAATACAGTTTTATTTAGGTATTTATTTATTTATTCATTCATTTATTCATTTTTGTAGATTTCACTTGCTCTTTCATTGCTGGAATTAAGAATCAAGCTTGGGTTACTTTATTTATTTATTTTCTGCTTAAATCCCAGTATACCTAGTTTCTCAGTCCTGGAGTGGCCTTGAAAGTTAAATACTCTGGTGAGAATGAGTAGAGATGCTGTTGATGGACACACTTAGATTCGACGTGAAAGCAGATGGGGACATTTGTGGGAGGGCTACTCTGAAGCAATGCCAGTTTCCCCATCTCTGTTCCCTGACATGCTTGAACCTGCACGTGAGGCTGTTATTCATGAAGGAAGCGTTTAGCCTGCATCTCTGGGAGAATGCCCGTCCGTACACAGATCCGGAACAACCAACGAGAACTCCTGATGGCTTAAGCACAGTGCATGGCTATGCCTCTGAGAGCTAAGGAGCTTTGAGGTGCCAGTTGGCAGGGAAAACGTAGGAGGCCCCCTGCCAGCTCACCGCTCCCATGGCCTTGTGGGAAACCTTTCCAGTATTCACCCATTGTGCTCGGCCAGCTGGCAGGGGTGTGATCATTGGGCTGTGAGCTGCTGGTGATGATTGCCATGTATACCCCATGGGCGCTCAGATGCTTGCTTGATATGACGGGCGACCGTTTTCTCACACATAATTATTTGGTTATTTGATCAATGTGGCGGGGGGCGTAGTAAATTCCTATAAGTATAAATCTTAACCAATTTATTTTTTTTTTTCAGAACAAGTTGTTTTATATTTTTTCAGGCTGAGTTTTATTTAATAAAATTATTTTTTCAGTATTTTTGCCAAAGACTGAATACAGCTTCAAGTCAGCTTAAAGAAACAACGCAGTTATAAAAACAGCTACTCAAACTCGTGGCATGCATTCTCAGAGTTTTGCTGGGCATACCATGGCTTAGTAAAACTCTCATTCAAAACTGGGTTCTGGCCCTCTATCTGTGATACATTTTAAGCCGAATGTTATTCCTCTACCACCATTCACGTTTTGAATAGCTTTTTTCTCCATCTTTATTAAATTGGGTATTTCTTATTTACATTTCAATTGTTATTACCTTTCCCAGTTTCCAGGCTAACATCCCCCTAACTTCTCCCCCCTCCCCTCCTATATAGGTGTTCCCCTCCCCATCCTCTTCCCCATTACCACCCTCCCCCCAACAATCACGTTCACTAGGTGTTCAGTCTTGGCAGGACCAAGGGCTTCCCCTTCCACTGGTGCTCTTACTAGGCTATTCATTGCTACCTATGAGGTCGGAGCCCAGGGTCAGTCCATGTATAGTCTTTAGGTAGTGGCTTAGTCCCTGGAAGCTCTGGTTGCTTGGCATTGTTGTTCATATGGGGTCTCGAGCCCATTCAAGCTCTTCCAGTCCTTTCTCTGATTCCTTCAATGGGGGTCCTATTCTCAGTTCAGTGGTTTGCTGCTGGCATACGCCTATGTATTTGCTGTATTCTGGCTGTGTCTCTCAGGAGAGATCTACATCCGGCTCCTGTCAGCCTGCACTTCTTTGCTTCATCCATCTTATCTAGTTTGGTGGCCGTATATGTATGGGCCACATGTGGGGCAGGCTCTGAATGGGATGTTTTGAATACTTGGAATCGATGTCAGTACTGTAGAATTCTACTTCTATTTCATTAAGAGCTTCAAAATTATCACTGCACTTTGATCCAGGAATACAACATTCAAGAATTCATTTCTCTATAATAATGGGGATGAGGTCAAATATAGGCTGCAACTTCAGTTTTATGCATAAAAATAATTTAGCAATGACTTAAATGTTTGATGAATTAAAAGTGGTTAACATTATGATACACTTGTAATCAAAATATTAGGTATGTTTTTAATTATAGCTAAGATGTTTTAGTTAATTTTTAGAAAACACTGTAACTTTGTTTTGGAAGCACTTTTTTTTCATCTAGTTATATTCAATAACATAAATTTATGTTTAAAATTTTTTGGAAGAGAGCATCGTAAAGTCTCTGAACGTGGAGTTGATAGATGAAAAATATTTCTATAAATTTTCTTTATCCCTTGAGTTTCCATCAATGATCATGCATTAGTGTTATCATTCTGAGCTAAATAATCTGAAATAATATCTTTATAAATTATATATGAACACTTAGTTAATATATATATTGTTATATACACATGTGTTCAAAAATATACACTAATTTGTATATGAATGCACAAAGTTTTTACACTTACCCCAAGGTAGTTTAGGAGATGGACTTCATTTTTACCCCCTCCCTCACCCCTGATAGAGAAATTGTCATGCTGCAGGAGGCTCAACCTGTAACGGTTACTGCTAATTTGTTTAATAATGTGCCCAAGGCTATCTGTCTATTTTGGGTTTAAAATGCCAGTTCTCCAGTTAGCACAAGGAGAAATAAGCAGGAGTTAGCCTGGTTTAGTAATGCAGAAATAGAGCAGTAATTCAGCTGAGAGATCTTTATTATTGCTATATTAACGAGTTATTATTTAATTTCTAAATTTCCTAATACAAACAGAGCCAATCACAGTGTTTGTACTAGGAGTTTAGTGAATTTTGTATTTTGTTATACACTTTAGCCCGTAGAGCTGATCTAGCAGTATTCCTTGTTTTAAATATACGCCAAGGTTTTTAAGCAAACGATAAATGCATTATTTCTTAATTTGTTTAATTTTCTCGGCTTATTACTAGCTTTAACCTTTTAATTTGTATGCATATTACATCAGGTAAATAAATACTTAGAGTGACTACAGAACATTTTGCGCTAACTACTTATTAATAATCTACTACGTGTCTTTATAAAACTAACCAGCATCCAGGGATTTCCCTAGTAAGAGCTTGGCATTTTATTAATACTGTGATTTTTTGTAGGTTAGGAAAAAAGGCTAAATATTGTGGTTGTTTACTTATACATTGTGCCAACTGTAATTTTTATCAAAAATGTTTGGCTTTTAAGATCAAAAAACGTCTTTTTTAAAAGTCTCGTGTAATAAAAATGTAAGTGCGATTTTTCTCTTTTGTCTGGGAAAGTGTGTTGTTTGTTACCTCCTAGTCTCACGGTGAGAGTGGTTACCTCAAAGTTGGAGAGCATGAGATGAGGGGAGGCGTTTTCACAGGGTCTTCGTCCAAATCTCGTAGACAAAAGCATATTATAAAGAAACTAAACTTTGGGTTCATGACGTACATCTTGCATTTATTCTAATTAATTATTTTCTAAAAAAATAACTATATTTAGTTAAAATAATGATTATATAATCTCTCTTTTTCCTTCTTCTTATCTTTTTTATACCCCACTAGTTACTGACTCTAAACTTGTAGGTTGGTGTCATTATGCAGGCGAGGGCAGACAAGATAAATTGAGGCCTGTCATTGGTCGAGAAGGAAGGGAGGCGGGGATAGAGGTTTTAGAAGGAAGGGAGAAGACAGGAGAGGAGGCCTGAGCGAGAGAGGAGGGGGAGAACCTGGCGGCCGAGGCCGACATTAAGATTCTTCTCTGGGCTTAGATACAGGTTGTTATGACTATTTTTAAGGGATGGGTGGATACAGGATTTTGTTTGGGTGGGCAAATTATTTCTTATCAATCGGATCAGAGGATATTGTGTGGTGCTTTCTTTCATGTGGTGACTTAATCGGGTTTAAGAGAGTCTGTGGTGGTGGGATGCACCAGGCCCACCACGGAATTGGGATGTGTATGCCTGGCGCGGTAACAACCCACCCTGGGAACTAGATGGGTAGACAGATTGCTGACGGGCTCAGAGAGTAGCGGTCATCAGCAATAAGAGACAGGATGGAGCCGTGAGTGAGGTCAGGGTGCCCTGTGGACCGCCTGGGTTAGAGGGGGAGCCTGGGAGAGAAAGTGCAAACCGGTCCGCCGTTTTTTAATTATTTACCTCATCACAAACTTGTGGCCTCCTCTACTTATCATCGTTATTACACAAACGCGAAAGAACAAGCATACGCATTCAATGCTCATCCTGAGTCCATTCAGGGTTGGCCGGATGTGTATTTTCAGGACTGACCTCTGATATTGGATAGCTACTTCAAGTCCTCATCCTGAGGACCGCTGGGGCTTTTTCTCTCGGCAGTTGTTAAGCTCTTACAGCTTTTTCTTAAAGGGATGGCACCTGTGAGATTTCTCCCATCTACGTTGGGATATCAACTGATGTTGGAACGGGTTGGGTCTGGTTTAAGCAGCCATATTGTTGAGATATCATAGGTGCAGTTTCCCTGTTAATATTAGAGCCCCTCAGCAGACTCCTCTCTGTTCTTTAGGTTCTCACGATCTTTCTGCCCCTGCTTCTCAATGTTCCCTGAGCCTTGGCTGTACCAGTTCTGTAATAGACGTATACACTTGGGATATATACAACCCACGATCCATTATTCTCTGCGTTTTCACTAGGCATGACCCTATGTGGTGCTCTCCTAATGGAAAAAGTAGCTACTTGGATGGAGAGTAATGTCTATGTTCATCTGTGGGTATAAGGCTAAATACGTCGAGCGAAGTGAGGATAATACTGGTCCTGGAGAGTGGCAATAGAAGGTTCTTCTCTACCATCCATGAATTCACTAGCAATAAGCAGTTAAAATTGTTTTCTTTATTCATGTAACCAGTTGGCGAAACTCTGTCAGAGACTGGGCTGAATTGCTGGGTGTTAGTAAAGAACCTGTCCCACGTTCTGAGTTTAATAACTAAGATTCTATCTTCTAATACAAAGGTGGATGGTGGAGGGGCTCCTGAAGTCCCATTACCATGAGTAGCTATGGGCAGAAGGTGGCTCTGGTGGGATAGTCAGAGTCAGTTCTCATCAGGTATGTAGCCACTTAAGAGGCTCTCCATGCTTCAGCAGATGGCTGCGTATCCAGGCACCTACAAACACCATGAGGGGATGTTGTGAGGGTGCAGAGGAGAAACTGGGTCAGTGGTGGACATGATCAAAACACATTATCTGTATGTCTCAAACTATCAACACCCCCCTACCCAAGTCAGGTTTGATTTTGGACTCAAAGAACACAGCCCATGCCTGTCGGACTATCATTCTGGGAGTTAGTAAACTGTGGTGATTTGTTTAAGAATGGCCCCCGTTGGCTCATGGATTGGAATGCTTAGTCACTAGGGAATAGCATTTATTTGAAAAGAGTATATAGATTTTAGGAGGCGTGGCCTTGTTTCAGGAAGTATGTCTCTGAGGTTTCAAAAGCCCAGGCCAGGCCAGGCTCAGTCTCTCGCGTCTGCGTCTGCGTCTCTCTCTCTCTCTCTCTCTCTCTCTCTCTCTCTCTCTCTCTCTCTCTCTCTCTCAGATCTCACTGTATCTCACAATAACTTCTCTATTGCAATGCGTGCCACCATGCTTCCTGACAGGATGATAAGGAACTAGGCCTCTGAAACTGTAAGCCAGCCCCCAGTCTGATACTTTCTTTCCTAAGAGTTACCTTAGTGGTGGTGTCGACTCACAGAAATAAAACAGTGACTGAGAAAGAAAACGTACTGATTGATGAGATACCCCAGAGATGGGGTGGTGTGGGGTTAAGCTTCTTCTCGCAAACTCCTTTATAACTTATAATTCATGAGGATTAACTGAGTAGGAAGTGCAGAGTGTATCACAGCCTTTGAATTTTCTGGGTGACTACACTGCACATACTTTACAATAAGAACCTTAGAAAATAAGGAATTCTCTTTCATCCCCCTGCCTTTTATCTTTCGCCCAGGAATAAAGCCTTGCACAAAACAAACCTCTCAGTAAGTACAAGGTCTGCCACTGTGTCTCATTAGACTACAATACGGTAAACGTCAAAAATGCTGGGATCCAAACGAGGCTGGCTTCTTTTCTGTTCTCTCTCAAAATGTATAAAATTAACTTTTTTTGGTGTGAAACAAAAATGAACACAGTTTCTTTTTTTGCCAAAGTCAGCTGAGATAGCCCTTAAGAAAACAATGTAGTTTTTTTTTATTTGAGTGCCAAGAAAGTTGCTAATATCCTAGATGACCAATGCCTTTAATTTCGTGAGCAGGTTGAGCATAATGAGAAACCCTTCCATTTGAAACCTGTTATCAGCTGGTAATAAAGTTGAGACCTATCTAACCTTTTCAATAATCCAGGTAAACTCCCCAGTCTTTCAAACATACTTGTCTTCTCTTTGTGTTACCACTACATTATTTCTTAAGAAAGACCATAGCAGTGTATAGTGGCTTATCAATGTTTTACTCACTCAATTACTTCAGTTCTGACTTCAGTTGTATATGATACATGGTATCTTATGTACTGGTGATACTTTTCTGTAGCTCATAGAGGGTCCAAGGAAATGGAATGACAGCACATTTCGAAGCAACCTTTGAATGGTAACCAGGTAATACAAATGGATACTATTCTGATGACATTTGTCACGTCCAGTTTTCTCGTATTACTGATGTCATAGTTCAGCTTAGACATCATCTTACTTTGATGGTCTTCCTTTTTAGAAGACAGATTTAGCATGGTTCCAGCTTTTTCCCACCCCCGGTGACACATTTTTTTCAGTTAGGCGATTTCCCTGGTGCGTCCTCTTCAAAGAAGGCATGCGAGTTTGCATTCCCATGTGCAAGGAATGGGAAAAAAGCACGCTGAGACCGTCACCTCTACCACCACATACTCAGCTTAAATATACAGTAATAGACTCATGCTCCAAGGAGGCTTGCTGTGTTTGTTTGCAAACTAGTATGCAGCACTTACAAGTCCGTGGTTTTATTGACGTGTTCCTTTCCATTCCTGTGGTTTTTAATTGAAACCCCCACTGCTTTGCCTGGCTTCAGGAGTGCAGCATATAGGAGTTTTACATTAACTTTCTGACACAGACCAGAGGAACTCGGAGATACCAGTTTGTATAGAGAAAATTGGGGATTTGAGTGTGTTTTCCTGTCTGTAATGAAGTCTTAGCTTGTGTGCTGGGGATTAATGGCTGAGTTAAATCTAGTTATGAGCAGGCTTTGGTTTCAAAGTTTTCTACATGCGCCGTTATCATTTCCCGTTGAGTGGGGACTCGGTTTTGTTCCCTTCAGCTGTTTATAACTATTTTTGAACGAGCACCGCTTTACAGCAAATGCTTGCCTCCCAAAGTGCCTGAAGCACTGTTCCTTTCTCTAAATAGTCAGGTTGGTGACACCATAGTGGTTATTACTTAGCCCTAAGGAGGCTGCACTATTTGGCTTTATTACTTCCTTCCAGGAGGGTAGGGGCTTAAAACATTCTTCTTTCTCTTTCTCTGTCTCCTAGTTTGGTAAAGCAGAAATGAATATTTATTTTCCATAGCAAGTTTATCAAATACCTAAGAAGCCTCCCAAGGCTTTAGCTTTGGTCTGCTTATTTTTTTTCCTCTTGATACCAGGAAAGTCAGTCTTCAAAATACCTTAAAAGTAAAGAAGAATTTTATTAGATCTTCATAAAAGTAGAAATTCATTCTAGAAAGGGCAAATACAGTAACCAATTTAGACTTAATGACAAACTGTTGCTTTATAGAAAAAACTCCTATGTCAAAATGACTATATAATTTGTATTTTTTAGGGATATGAAAATATTGATACTTAGGTAGACGTGACTAAAGTCTGTGAATTCTGTTTGTATTGCCAATATTCTAGATATTTGGAGGTCAGGTATACAGGTTAATTTTACTTTCAAATTCATATGACTTCCTTTTGAATGATTTTATGAAGAGCTGTGCTCAGTCATTGCTGTAGCAGACCCCAGAGTCCATTCTATATTACAAAGACACAATTGGTGTAATTTTTTCTCTATGAAGCAACAAAGACAATTGAGAAATACGTAGTGAAATCTAAAGGTGGATCTGCTTTGTGGCTTAACTATAACACAGATATCATCGGTGTGAAGTGTGTATCCAGGACACAGTTCTTCTCTATTAAAACAAGAAAGAGAATGGTAAGTTGGCTCACTGTGCAAGAGCACTTGTAGGGCAAGTGGGAAAAACCAAGTTTAGATCCCCAACGTATGTTCAAAGCAAAGTCTGGCTGTACTGAAGATGTCCAGGTGTGGTGTGAAGTCGGGAAGACCGTTGGAGCTTGCTGGCTAGCCAGCCGATCCCCTAACATAATGAGCTCTGGAATCTGTGTGAGAATATGTCTTAAGGGAAAGACATGGAGAACAGTAGAGAAAGATTACGTAAGATCCTCCAATGGCTTCTAAATAGGCACACACAGTCATGTGTACCTTTGCATACAGGGACCCACATGAGGGATAATTCTAGATATTTAAATATTTTAGGAGAATAGTGTTATTAATTGCTGATATAGACAGAAGCTGGCCAGTTCATTAAAATCATTTGACTGCATAGACTATATTTAGGAAGATAAATGTCTATTGGTATACATATATAGGTATACATTATACAAATAATAAAAATTAATAAGGAAGAGGCCATGAATTTGAAAGTGAGCAATGATGTTTATGTGAGAGAGCTTGGGAGGACAGAGATGTAGTTTCAGGGGGTTTGCTACACCCCTTTGTCACTGAATAACTACAGGGCACTTCTATGCCCTCTTTAGTCTATTCTAACTCCTGAATAAATGACAGGAATATTTATTCAGTTTATTAGCAAGTTTTAAGCACTGTGACTGGACAGGCCGTAAGCTATTCTAACTCTCTAAGCTATCAGCATCCCAGCTACAGGCCTGTGCCACTTGCAGTCTGAGTCTCACCCTAGCTTGCTGTGCTCCATGTGTGTCCTTAGAGCAAATACCTTGGGGACCTGCTCCTCACTACTCCTGGATCCTCTGACTCATGGTTGCCTCTTCTCTTCCTTTTTCATGGTCCTCCTTCTCCTGGACCCTGCCTTGTGGCAACCTCCTCCCTCTTCTCCCTCTGACCCCTGGCTGGGATTGGAAGTCCGGCCTTTCTATCTCCTCAGTCTAGTCATGGACGGTTCAGCCTGTTACTGTCTAATCAGAGATAATTGAGGAGAACTGCGTTCACCACACTGATACAGATTCTTCAGTATGCATGGCAGCTTCCTGAGTAATGATTGTAACTAGATCTCAGGGCACAGGAGTCAGCGTCTGAATACACAGAGCACAAGACCCTCCTTGGAAAAAAGGGAGAGTAAGAAGGGAGAAATTATGTATATCACCTCAAGAAATATTTTTAAAAGAAGAAAAATGTTGTACTATTGCGATATCACGCTTGCACTGCAGGAAAATGATGTTTCTAAAAGAACCTGCCGTGGTTCCTTTACACAGTACATAGGCAGCTCACAGGCAATTCCACTAGACTCTTCCCTGGAAACGAGCAATGGTTATCTCTGTTCATCATCTATTCCCATCACCTGCTGCCGAGTGTGGGTAGCACAGACTGACTTCTTACTACCCCCAGCTTTCTCTCTCTGCTCCCATGTGACCCTGTCCAGTCTCTCTCCTTTTTGTCCTTCTCTGTACCCTGGTTTCTTCCTTCATAGCTCTGCTCCTATCTGTCTGCCTTTACCCCTCTCCGGGTCCTCATTCTCCTCCCTTCCTGCAAATAAACATCCTTTATACCAGATCTGTTGCATGGCATGATTTCTCAGGTGATGCCTTGGCATGGGCCTGCCAGGTACACCCTTGCCACATTATATTTCATAATACATAGAATATAGAAAATAATCAATAAATAATAATGCACATTAAAAATAAATCGTGATTGTAAGGATAGTGTGAGATCTCAGAAATACTCAAGTGTGTGAAAAAATTGAAGGCATCTGTGCTGACAATGGAAAAAAATTAAGACTTCCCTTTAGAAAATTTAGGAACCTATTTCACATTTACATGTAGTAGAACTTATACTTGCACTTTAAAAGTGCAGAACGTTGATTTCCAAGATCACCACATCAGAGGAAATTCAATGTTTCCTTAGTGTCTGAAGCCTGTCTCAACCAAAAGAATAGGGGATTTTAAAATATTGCACTTGACCTCAAAGTTACACGTATGTGTCATTCCTTACTTAAGTGGAATGGATTGACTTTCACAAAGTAGAAGCTGGATTTTGTTCACTGTCTATCAACCTATGCCAAATTCCCATTCTTGTGTGGCATCATCCTTCTAAAGTCATCCCAATACTCTCTATTTAGAGGAAAGAGTCTTTGGTGCATGTTTGTTTGCGTTTTATCCAACATTAGTTAGTAGAACATTGAAGTGTGTTAACATATCCAACATGTTCCTCTGATTTCCCAGCCAAAAGTTCCGCTACAGACAAGAGCAACAAAACAACAAAACAAAGTAAAAGTCTTTTGTCTTAGTGGATATTCTAGTTGTGTGAAGAACTATCATGACCAAGGCAACTCCTATAAAGGAAAGCGTTATTTGGAGGCTTCCGTATAGAATCAGAGCTTTCGTCCATTGTTATTATTATGGCAGAGAGCAGCAGATGGGCATGGTGCTGGAGTAGTAGCTGGGATTTTTACATCCTGATCTGCAGGCAAAGAGATGGGGTAAGGGAGGGGTCTTTTGACACTTCAAAGCCCACCTCCAGTGACACAACTCCAAGGAGGTATTCCTCTTAATCCTTTCAAAACATTTGTGAACTGGAGTCTAGGCATGCAAATATAGGAGCCCACAGGGGTCATTTTCATTCAGCCCACCACATTCCACTCAGTCCCTAGACCCCATGGGCTTATAGCCATATTATAATGCAAAATATACTTAGCCCAACTTCAAAGGTTCCCACCGCCTTTCAGTCATAAGACTATTTAAAATCCAGAGTCTCTTCTGAGACTCAAGGCAATTTTTTTTAACTATAACCCCTCTGAAAATCAGAAGGCAAATTACAGACCTCCAACATACAGTGACACAGAATATACATTGCCGTTCCAAAAGGGAGGAAATGCTGGATCAAAGCAAGACCAAAAAACCAGCAGTGCAAACTCCAAAATCTGCACCCCATGTCTGATGTCAGAGTGCAGTTCAGATCTCCGACTCCTTTCAGCTTTGTTGACTGCAACACACTCCTCTCCTTTAATTGGTTACAAACCTGGTCTTCACCTCTTTTGGGCAGGCATTGTACAGCTCTGGGATTTGACATCTTCAACATCTTGGGGGCTCCAATGAAAGCCAAATTTCTCCTTCATAGCTTCTTGGAATGGCCTCTTTGGGCTTCCATGAAGGGACCGGCGGCTTGCCAAATGCCTGGTTTCAGCAGCTTACCTTAACCCTGGAGGGTTCTATGACCCTCTTTCTGACTCTGAATTCAGAACCATGTGGCAAACGCTGCCAAATTCTGCTTGGTGGGGCTGAACCTGGCATCTTGACATTCAACTTGCAACAGCTTTCCACTGGGTTCCTTCGCTGCTTAAGCTCTGCTGTAATTCCTTTTGTAAGCCTATCTAGATGACATCTTATCTTGAGGGCGCTACTCTATTTATTCCATTTGATCCACTTCATTTAAATCTTTTTCTTTTTATTTATTCTCTCATCTATTACATCTTCCCTGTTCTCCTCCCAATAACCCACATGTACACCTTCCCTCTACTCCCCATCAATGCTTCCTCTGTTTCCCTTCAGAAAAGGGCAGGCCTCCCAGGGGTATCAACCAAACAGACTATATCAAGATCAGTCACTTCCCCTCATACTAAGGCTGCACAAAGCAACCCAGTAGGAGGAGGCTCCCTAAAGCAGACAGAAGGTCAGAGACAGACTCGGCTCCCACTTTTAGGAGTTCATCAAGAAGAACAAGCTACACAGCTATAACATACATGCACAGGGTCTAGGTCAGACTCCCTGATTGTCAGTTCAGTCTCTGTGAGCCCCTATGAGCTCAGGTCAGTTGATTCTGTGGCTTTTCTCATGGTATCCTTGACCCCTCTGGCTCCTACAATTCTTCTTTCCCATTTTCCATGGAATTCCCTGAGTTTGACCTAAAGTTTGGCTTTGGGTCTCTTCACCTATTTCCATCAGTTGCTGGATGAAGCTTCTCTGAGGATGGGTAAGCTAGGCTCTGTCTACTAGTATGGCAGGATATTGTTAAGAATCATTGATTTTTTTGCCAGTCATGGTTGGTTCTATCCTCGGTCTCTGAGCTGTCCAGTCTCTGGTTCCTCGTTGTCCTCCAGGCAGTGTGACAGGTAAGAGCCTTCTCATGGCATGGATCTCAAGGTGGACCAGTCATTGGTTGGACACTAAGACAACTTCTGCTCAACGTTTACCCCAGAGCATCTTGCAGGCAGGACGAACTATAGGTTGAAGATTTTATAGTAGGGTTGCTGTCCCAGTTTCTTCACTGGAAGTCTTGCCTGTTTACAGCAGGTGGCCAGTCAGGTTCCATTATCACCATGGAGAGTCTTAGCCAGGGCCACGCTTGTGGTGGATTCCTTGTTTAAGCTTTTTATCTCCTTGAACACTGGACTTGACTCCAACATTGCACTCCCCAGTGCTTCTTTCCTTTCACTATAAACCTGCATAAGAATTATCACCAGTAGTCACGTGACACAGTCGGTACTAGGCTGTGCTGATTCTCATCTGCATATTAATCCAAACATTTTCAATTTGGCCTTGGGTAGATTTTTTTAGGAAAAGGGCAAAAAGCAGCTTTTTAAAAAGTTAATTAATTAATTAATTAGGTTTGCCAGACTATCACGAGAATGGGGTCTAGGCCAGCCAATGATTTTCTGCCCCTCTGAAGCCTCTTGAGTTGGGCCTGCAGAGTCTAATTTACCCTCGCACATCTCCCATGCTTCTGCTAAGATGACCCTTTAGACCCTGCTTAGAGTGTTCGATCATTTGTCATTTGTCTCACATTCTTCCATGCTTCTCTCACTAGCAGTATGGCCATGCCTGTCACAGCACTGTCCTGCTCCCAGCACCAACTTTTGTCTTAGATGTTGTTCTACTACTATGTAGTGATACCATGACCAAGACAACACTTACAGAGGAGAATACTTAATTGAGAGTTTGGGTTTCCTTTCAGTTTTAGAGAGTTAGATCATTATCATTGTAGCAGGAAGCAGACAGTCGTTGCACTGGAGCGGTATCTGAGGGCTTTACAATCCATGGGCAACAAGCAGAGGGAGGAACAGAGGGATGGATGGAGGGGAGGAGGGAGGGAGAGAGAGGTAGACAGACAGACAGACAGACAGACAGACACACACACACACACACACACACATTGACTCTGGACCTTCTGTGGGCTTTTGAAACCTCAAATCTCACTCTCAGTAACACACCTCCTCTGACAAGACCACATCTTAACCTCTCCATTCAGATTATCAGCTGAGGCTAAGCATGCAAAAATGGAGCTTTCGGAGGCATTGTCTTTTAAACCCCTGAATCTTCCTACCAGGTTATATTGTGATCTAACTTTCTACAACTCTCAGTTTTAAGTTTGTAGGACACACATACGACAAGGCTGATTCTCTGAGAGTTATTTGATCCCTCAGATGAAAATAATAATAGTTCGTAATCTTTAATTATTTGCTCTTATATTTGTCTAACCTCACAGGAATGGCAAGTGAAGTGAAGTCTAACCACAGGAATGGCAAGTTGTTCATCATGACTGACCAACCATGGAGGCCAAGGTTCAATGAAGGGCAGATTTAAAGCCACCAATCCAATGAAGAAACTGAAGCATTTCCTTTGACAGGGTTAATGGTTTTAAGATGTTACTCTAAAATGACCTGATAATATCATTGTTTGTAGTAGCATTATAGTGAACTTGAGAGAGTACTAATCAGCCAAGAGTACTTCCTGCTCTTCAAGAAGAATCAGGTTTAGTACCCAACATCTACATGTTACTCACCCGCTGTCTTCAACTCCACTTCCAGGTGGTCAGGTACCCTCCTCTGACTTTGACAGTCACTGCATTGCCTATGGTGCACATAGAGAAGGTAGTCATAAGCACAATAAACAAGCAAGCAAACAAACAGATAATAAATATTTTTCTTTAGACTAGCATGATATTCTATTGGTAGGATATAAATGATTACATTATTTTATTGTATATAAATAGTAAATAAATGGTAAGAGAGTCATTAAGCCGCATGTCAGTGTTATGCTAAATCATATCCTAGATTCCTTCATCATTCACTTAATGCACAAATGCTGAAAAATGAGACGAAGTGAACAGTGGAACCTTCATTATATTCTTCCCTCCTTCGTCCTTCTAAAACTGATGAACAGTGTGTGTTTTCTCTTGGTGTTTTGAAGCAATAAGCACGGTATGTCTAATCCCAGTAGACTCCTATTACTTAGGTAGATTATAAACAAGGGAGAATAGATAAAGCAAAGGATTATGCTAAGACTCCCTTTATTTCAGCAACTCGAGAAGCTACAGAAATGGAAGGACCAAGCTACAGAAATGGAAGATTTCAGAGTGTCTAGATGTGTCTTTGCTGACATGGGGGAAGAACAATAATCTATGTAAGACTTGAGACCTACAAGAACTAGTCTTCATGAGCTGATACAGTGACTCCATGAAAAATGAAATCAGTTACCACAAAACAGTACAGACTACAGGGCCAGGGCGATGCTCAGACAGTAAGGTACTTGCTGTGCGAGCCTCATCACCTGAGTTCAATACTGGAAATCTAAGGTAAATTGGTAGAACTGATTCACAAAGGTTTTCCTCTGATTAAAATACTACACAGCAGAACCAAGGCCTGTTTGCTATCACCTTCAAATAAACATGTGTCACATACACACACACACACACACACACACACACACACACACACACTGAACATAAAGTATATAATTCGAAAAGTATTAAAAATAACAAACCATTTAAAATGTATTTTAGCTTACATATTATGTTATTGTATCTCATTTTTGTTTTTGGACCACTGATCACTGAGGGTACAGTTCTGATCACTAGTTTGATACAAATCCTTAAATTTAAATTAAAGCTTGTATGTTAGTAAAGTATATTTTTAACTTTATTAGGACCATGAATATGGCTTTTTACCAAATTGTACAAAAATACCACTTAACTGTGATTTCAGATCTTAAATTCATCATGTTTCTTTTACTGCATTCAACGGGATCAGCAGTATATGGAATTTGTACTCTGCTTTATTTTGAGAGGAAACATTGTAAGGGTCAGCATCAATATCACCACCTGATAGACTGACACAGTTTAAACCAGCAAGTATTTTGCAGACAGGGACAGAATATCACGGGGACATAGCAAAATAACAATAACAGAATGTAATGAGTTTTGATGCAAAATTTCAAATTTTTAGATAGAAAAGAAACTTCTCAGAAAATCACTTGATGTCAAACTCACACAAAATAAATTGAAAGTATTCACATACTTGGATCTGAAGTTATGTAAACACCCATATGTGAACACACACACACACACACACACACACACACACACACACACACACACACACACACACACACACTAATCTTCAGTAGCAGACAATGCAGCGAGGGCATCTTTAGTTCCTAAGAGGAAATTCAAATACAAATGTATGTTGCATTCTTCTTCCCTTTGAAATATGTTTCCTTATTGATAGTTTTATAGTCTGTAAAATATTTGCATTTCATTTTACTTTGCTTACAGTCTGGGAGAGACCCAGTTTAAAAATTCTTAGAACATTTCATGGATGCTTGACAAATTCGCCAGCCGGTTTAGAGTATGCACACCAACGATATTGATCTTTCTGCTCCAATGCTTTTTTTGAAAAGATAAAGCTGTTCTTGCCCCAGGAAGTGATGAAACATTTCAGTACAGTTGTGTGGTGATGATGGATACTTTCTGCCCAGCTTTCTTCAGTTCTGCCACCCAAGAACTCACGCAATTCATTGCTCTAACTTTCCTACCCTGCATTTGTATATCCTTCCTTCTTCCACTAGAATCTAGTCTTCATATTTTCTGTAGGCCTTTATGATTATAGATATCTAGAATATCCATTTACCCATTTTGCCATTGCATAATGAGTAAAGAGTGGTCAACATTCGGCTTTCAGAACTTTTATTATTTTTTTATTGGTTATTTTATTTTACATTTCAAATGTTATCCTCCTTCCTGGTTTCCCCTCCACCCCATCCCCCATCCCTCCTTCCTCCTGCTTCTGTGAGGGAGCTCCCCCACCCACTTTCCTCATTACTCTAGCATCCCCCTATTTTGGGGCATCCACAGGACCAAGAGCCTCCCCTCCCATTGATGCCAGATAAGGTGATCCTCTGCTACATAAGCAGCTGGAGCCATGGGTCACTTCATTTGTATTCTTTGGTTGGTGGTTTAGTCCCTGGGAGTTCTGGGGGTTCTGGTTGGTTGCTATTGTTGTTCTTCCTATGTTGTTGCAAATTTTTTCAGCTCCTTCAGTCCTTCCCCTAACTCCTCCACTGGGGTCTCTGCGCTCTGTCTGATGGTTGGCTGCAAGCATCCACATCTGTATTGATCAGGTTTCAGCAGAGCTCTCAGGGGACAACCATACAAGGTTCCTGTCAGCAAGTGCTTCTTGGCACCCCCAAAAGTGTCTGGATTTGGTGTCTGCATGTGGGATCAATTCCCAAGTGGGGCAGTCTCTGGATGGCCTTTCCTTCAGTCTCTGCTCCACTCTTTGTCCTTGCATTTCTTTTAGACAGGAGCAATTCTGGGTTAAAATCTTTGAGAAAGGTGGGTGGCCCCATCCCTCAACGGGGGGCCATGACTAATCTCTGGTTATGGTCTCTACAGGTTCTCCCTCCCCTTCGTTAGGTATTTCAGCTAATGTCATCCTAACAGGGTCTTTCCAGATGGCTGACCATAGTTCCATTGCTGTAAAGTTTCTGATATGTATTCACAGTACCTCTAAAGTGTCTTCTGCTTCATCTACGTTAGTAATGCCTACTTTTTTTTCTAGACTGTAAGCTTTATGGAAGTGGCCTGCATTTATTCTGTTGATTTCGTTTATGTATAGATAACTTTATTCCTAAGGTACTGTGAATAAAATGCTCATTCAGAATGCTATCTGTGTTCAACATGGTATCTGACACACTGTAGTCACTAACCAAAAACAAGTTGGAAGAGCATTGAGCGGTCTGGAAAGAGATGTGTATGTTTTCAGTAACTCTGCTTACAGACTGCCACCAAAGATCTGTTATGTGCTCATGATATAGCCAGGAATTCAAATTAAATACTTTTTCTAAGGGAACATAGATGAATTTTCTTTTCTTTCTTTTTTTTTTTTGTTCAGAGTAATTTTTCTTTCTTCTATTGCGTATCTAATTCTAAAGAGCTGGTACTTAGACCCTATTGAGATGATGTGCTGTGAAGGGCATTGTTGCACATACTTATTAGACACAATGTCCCTATGTAGTGTGCTTAGCGCCATAAGAGAGAAATGCGTACAAACATGAAGCTCATTCAACTCATTGGAACCACAACAGGAAACAGATTTTCATTGCCAAGTAGACCACTGAAGAAAATTAATGGAAGGACTGTTGGCAATGGCACTGGCCAGGTGACAGGGAAAGTCTTGTGATCTTCCCAAAGGCCAGCAACAGTAGGCAGCCAGGGAAGGTGACAAATCCTGAGCCCCAGAGAACTATAAGAACAGACACCAAACCCAGACAATATTGCAGATGCCAAGAAGTGCATGCTGTTAGGAGCCTGATGTAACTGTCTCCTGAGAGGCTCTGCCAGAGCCTGACAAATACAGAGGTGGATGCTCACAGCCAACCATTGTACTGAGAACGGGGTCCCCAATGGAGGAGTTAGAGAAAGGACTGAAGGAGCTGAAGGGGTTTGCAATCCCATAAGGAGAATAACAATATCAACCAACCAGAGCCTCCAGAGCTCCCAGGGACTAAACCACCATCCCAAGAGAATACAAGGATAGACAAATGGCTCCATCCGCATATGGAGCAGAGGGTGGCCTTGTTGGGCATCAATGGGAGGAGAGGCCCTTGGTCCTGTGAAGGTGATGTCCCAGTGTAGGGGAATATTAGGGTGGGGAGGTGGGAGGGAGTAGGTGGGTAGGTAAGGGAGCACACTTATAGAAGCAGGGGTTGGGGGGATGGGATAGCAGGTTTCTGGCAGGGAAAATCTAAGAAAGGGGATAACATTTAAAATGTAAATTAAAAAAACAATAAAATAAAAACAAAAGAACAATCATTTAGATGGGACTGTGGTCATCAGGATAACCTCTGGCCAGGTAAGTGTCCAATTGTCCATCTCTCTTTACCTTCCCAATATCTTGCCAGGTTCCTGCTGCCTAAGTCTAGGTGGAAGTCACAGACCTAGAAAACAGTTCAGTGCAGTCTCTGTGCAGTCATACAAGCCAAAATAGAAATATTTTTACATTCTGGAGGTTTATTGTTGCCTTTTCCCATCTTTCCTAGGGTAAAGCATCAGGATACCTTATATATATCACATATATATGCAACAAAAGAGCAAAAAAAACCAAACATACCTAATGATCTTAGTATTTTAATAGCCACATAATATAGGCAATAGCACTTTATACATAGACATATATATGTGTCTATGTCTAGGTCTATGTATATGTGTGCATGTGTCTTTGTGTGTCATTTCCCTTGTCACTATCTCTTCTTCACCTTGTACATCCTCCTTTTGATCTTTTTCGTTTCTCTCATCCAACTTTCAAACCTGGACATTGCTTATATCTAGTCATCAAACAGCTCTTTTAGCAACAGGACTGATATTATTAAACTGTCAAGAGTCAATCGCAGGAAAAACAGAAGAATAAAATCCCATGAAAAATGATATTCAACAGTTATTTTAAGCGATAAACTCAAATTTCTTCCCTGATTTTTCTTGGAACCCCATATTGTGAACTCCATTAAGGAGGCCATCAGCTTGACAGCATCTGGAACCTCGAGTAGGGAGGGAAAATGGGCCTTCACTATGCATGACTTGGTTTCATAAAAGTGAACGATGAATTCGGGATTTTTACACAGAGTTGAAAATTTTGGATCCCTCCAACACAAAGATTTAAATATGAAATGACACTTTGCTTTAGATAGAAATATCAGAATCTGAGAGAACTGCTACTTTCTTCTTTGAAAACTAGCACAGTGTATACTTAGAACCATTGCCCAAGGGTAAGATACATGTCTTTGTTGTATGTACCAAGATATGGCAGACAATCCTGAGAGTTAAATATTTTGAGAACCTAGCTAGAAAACCTACATTAGAGGATGCTGTGTCTTTCTTTTCCTTTATCCTAATCTTTCGAAAAACAGTAAATAGACTACACTTCATATGTATCATGTATGCCACATATATGTTAGTTCTATCATAGAAACTTCATTAAGTAACAGCAGCAATAAAAAATATTAAGTAAAATTCAGCGTATAAACAACCTGTGAAATTATTACCTCGTTCTAACTATAAAAAGCATTGGTCATTCATATTACATACTTTACATCGGAAAGCCATCGTTCTGTAGCTTTTTCAGTAATGATCATAGAAAGTCAAAGAAGTACAAGAAAACCCTGGTTTATATAAACACCTAGCATGTATCTCTTTAATAAACGGGAAACGTCCTTCTAAGCGAGCATGACGCTAAGGTATGTGACCACATTGTAGTAACTGGCCATAACGAAGGCATGGATGAGAATTCTTCTTCCAGCTTAGCTGTTGGGAAACCGAACAACTGAGCTTCAGAGAAAGATCATCTCCGGTGTAGACATCCTCAGTGCAGAGTGAAATGTTTTCTAGGTGCATACGGGGAAAGGGGCCACATAATCCATACTTGTTAACTGTCTACTGAATACACATATGGATAGTAGAGTTATCACAGCAAGTACACCCTGTGCACAGGACGTGAGGAAACCCAGGACATACAGGGGTGATGTGAACTCTGCACCTGCACAGTAAGTGACAGTTTTATCTCTGAAATAGTCTTGGTGTGGGGAAAAGGTTTTGTGAAAGGCCAGGGGTTTACTCTGTATCTCCCACCTCTTCTCCTTTACTTGTTGACTGAATACTTGAAAACGTGACATTGTAATATGTCACTTACTGTGTCAGGCACTTCTTTGCGTGTTAGTTATTATTGTTACTGAACTCGGGGGGAGGAAGGCTTGAGGTTCGTATTATACAAATTCCCTGGCTTGGACTAGAATACAAGAATCAATTTGCTTTTCAGTTCTTAGTCTTTGTTACACGAGAGGAAGGGAAGTACAGTTGGACATGAATGCATGTAGCCTTTGGGGTTGGAGTCCCACTGCTACCAATTACACGGGGAATCCATTTAACCTATTTTGAAGATTAACGATGGCTGTTAATTCTCTGTCTATTAAAATAGAGAGAACTTTTTTTTTAACCAACAAACTACAGCAGATGACAACGCGGGGGGTCCTTTAAAAAATATTAGTCTTCATAATTCTCTGTATTACAGGATAGAATAAAATGTTTTGTAAGTTATATGCAGTGCATAATGATGGGCCTGAGCTAGCAAACATCTTATCAACTCTTGCAGTTGTCAGTGTGCAGTGATGTCCTTGCAATGGTGTCAGTTCCTAGGCCTACAACTTAAGGAACAGCAACACCTAGTTCCTTTTCCATTGCTTGGTTTCTGAGAATTTAGGGCGTCCTGCAGGAAATCAGACTGTTTTGTGATCGCAGTGCTGGAAAGGACATGTTTAGGGCATCTGGATGACAATTCCAGGGAGCTAAGCAGCTCAGACATGCTTACCAGATATGATGGATGAGTGAGAGAAACCACTCTGGATCCTGGAGACCAGCCCTTCTCCAATTGAACACAGCGAATTGACCTCTAACAACAGGACTGACAAAATTACTCAACCCAGACTTGTATAAATTTCTGACTTACAGAATCATGAGATGTAGTAAAATATCTGTTGTGCTAAGCATGTACCATAATTACTGCATTGTGGAGTCTTATGAGAATCAGTATAATAAATGTGAGACTTTATGAATATAATATTTTTCAATACATTCTATTTAGGGGTTTAATAAGAAAGATATGGCTGTGGTCTAGGGACCCTGGAACTCTCTATATCTTATGCGGATCCTAAGACAACTTTATAGTAATCTGATTCCAATCATTTGTTCTATTTACTCTAGTAAAAGAAACACAACTCTGAACAACAAGATTGAATAATCCAGGAAATCTCGGGAAATAAAGCACAAGAGCTGGCAGCTGACGCTGTGCTCCAAAGCTCTGGGGTGGTGAGGAGGAGGGAGGCTTTGCATCTGCTGCAGCCCCTGAAGGAAGACGTGCCTTGTTATTCATCGGCCCAGCACCTCCTGTATCTAGATCATCCCCAGTGTGAGGCCAGGTAACGTCTGTTCTCACGTGTAGAATGGTTATTTCCCAAAACAGCTCAAGACAAGGTTCTTGTCCTGCGTTATTAAATCTCTGTCTTCTATAGTTTTAGCGGTATCTAATGAGACTTGTAATTGATCCTAGGCTTAGTTTCCTTGAGAGAATTACTAGTCTCCGAGCTCTCTTAACACATCCAAAAGTGCTGGCATGTCGGAAAATCCCCAACGCTTGGAGAAATCTTGCGGAGGGCTGATACCTCTGCCACCGCTGACGTCCAAAGTGATTTACTTTTAAAGGTGGCATTGTGTGAAATCATCGATTTAACTGTCCACTGCAAAGGGGCTTTGCAGTTGGAGGGTTTTTATTTAAAAAGGCGTGGCTCTTTCCGTAGATAAGCTAAGAAACCGTTTACACTTTAAAACCCGAGTTATGGAATGATTTCTGAACCGCGTTAGTCTTCTCTTAAAAAAAAGTTTAAAAAGATGGGGAGGGGCAAAAGTATTGTATACATTTACATTTTAAATTGTGTAATCATGTTATTATCTGAAACTAATGCCATGCTGTTAAAATTTAGATAAAGTGTCCTGTAATGCATACAAAATGTTCATTTGTTGAAGGCCATTAAGTTAATTTCCTGGCAACAAGATTAAATGCAAGGCATTTACATAATCATTAGTCGTGAGGTGTAGAAAAGATAATTAAATATTCCACCACATTAATTTATATTTAATTAACTGTGCTTTAGTGATCCTTCTGTCTGAATATTAATATTGTGTAAATAAACAATTAGAATGCATACTGATTTTATTAAAGGCTTATTCTCAAAATTAGGTAAAAGATGCAATTATTAATTTGATTATATCTAATTTTACATCCTAATCATGTTAATAGAGTCTAAAAAGGTCCATCACTGGCTTGGGTGATGACATCCCTAAACATTATACTTCCAATGACAACCTTGCCTAGAGACTTAAAAATACATTCAATTAGTTTATTCCAATAGTTAATTGCTTTCACAATATTCTCCTCGGAGATTTTCTTAATTCAAAGCTAACATTTTACTTCAAAAGAGTGAGAGTTGGTTATTGTGCAGCCACACCATGTACATCTACGGCCATTGTCACTGGGAATAAGATGGTGTTTCTGCTAAATATTATATGATGTAGACAGAAGCAAAAATTATTAAGCAATTTCAATATGTTTAAGTGATTTGAAATTGTGACTAAGGTTCATAGCTAATTAAAAGGCTAATAGGAAGAGTTAAGATGTAAGCCTATATTAAAGAGTCCTTGTTTAGCATGTACCACATATCTGGATGCCTCCCCATCACCGCGTGGAATCAGGCATGGTAACAAACACCTGTGAGCAGCCTCCTGGGGGTGAGACAGCAAGATCTGAATGCATGGTTATTAAAAACAAAATCTACTAGGAAATACATTTCGAAGTTTAAATATTTCTTCATGCATTTGAAGAGATAACCAATGTTACTAGGATTCTGTTTCTAAGAGTTTTTCTCACTTTTAGGCATCAGACTTTGGTAGAGTGGGTACGTCGTAGTACAGAAATAGCTAAGTAACAAATTCTCCAAATCCTATTGGTGCATTGATTATTCTTGATTCTCAAGTCAGTAAATGAAAATACCTAGGGCTTCACTAAGTATCTACCATAGAAGAAAGAAGACACGAAGTGGAAACAAACAAACAAAAGACAACAAGACATAAGTGTTCTTCCAGACTCATGAGAATGAATTCTTCCCTAAAATATCACTACATTAAAATATTGCTACAGAATTTGTCTACCAGGAGAAGTTATTTCTCATTAATTTGTACCATCTCAAGCAAAACTCTCTGTGTTTTCCATGTGAAGTATTTATTTGTGTGCACAATTCTATACCAATTTCAACTGTCTAAATGTAATTTTCATAGAGAGGGATGTGTTTCACAAACACGTTTTTCTGTAATGGAAACTTTAGTTCTTACCACGTTTGAAGGCGGGTAATAGAGTAGTTTTGTTTCTTTTGAAAGCCACTGAGACTTTCAAGTTTACAGTTCCCATGGCCTGGCTGAAATATATTTCTTTTTGTTTGTGACTATAACTGCTCAATATATTGGAAGTCATTGTGCTGAGACAGGAAAGGGGATGGCAAATGTATGCTTTTTTTCTTTTACATTTTGCATCCACCTGAAAGCAATATGTGTGTGCCTATTTTCAGAGACTAATTTCTAAACTGCTTTTCTAACTTCTGCCACTGCTAAGATATATAAGTCAAGCTTCGTAAAGTGTGAAAGCTTTTACGCATCCTTATAAATGCATATATGTGTATATATGCATATGTATATTATAAAGGTAAAAAATATAGGTGAATAGTTATAGGTCCTATACATAATTAGGAATGTTCTCAATTTCTCTTTGAAATGTACAAATTATTGCAGAAAAATATTTTTGAGCTGTCTCAGTTTTTTTTAATTGGATATTTTTTATTTATTTACATTTCAAGTGTTATCCCCTTTCCTGATTTCCCGTCCATAAACCCCCTATCACATCCCCCTTCTTCTATGAGGGTGTTCCCCCACACATAAACACACTCCTTCGCGCCTCCCTGCCTGACATTCTCCTACACTGGCTGGGAGGGTCCAGCCTTGGCAGGACCAAGGTCTTCTCTCATTGGTACCCATCAAGGCCCTCCTCTGCTACATATTCAGCTGGAGTCATGGGTCTGCCCATGTGTACTCTTTGGATGGTGGTTTAGTCCCTGGGAACTCTGGTTGGTTGGTATTGTTGTTCTTATGGAGTCAAAAAACCTGTTTAGCTCCTTCAGTCCTTTCTCTAACTCCTCCAGTGGGGACCCCGTTCAAAGGTTGGCTGCCAGCATTTGCCTCTGTATTTGTCATGCTCTGGCAGAGCCTCTCATGAGACAGCTATATCGGTCTCTTGCCAGCATGCACCTTTTGGCATCCCCAACCGTGACTGGGTTGGGTGGCTGTATGTATATAGGCTGGATCCACAGGTGGGGCAGGCTCTGAATGGCCATAACTTCAGTCTCTTCTCAAAACTTTGTCTCTGTATCTCGTCCTATGAATAATTTGTTACCCCTCCTAAGAAGGACTGAAGCATCCCTACTTTGGTGGTCCTAATTCTTGAGCTTCATGTGGCTGTGGATTATATATTAGGTAACATGAGCTTCTAGATTAATATCCATTAATCAGTGAGTGCATACACGTGTGTTTTTTTGTGATTGGATTACCTCACTCAGGAAGATATTTTCTAGTTCCAATCATTTGCCTATGAATTTCATGAAGTCATTGTTTTTTTTT
>NC_046170.1:5242152-5367152 GCF_011064425.1 Rattus rattus
CGCCCGACCAGGGGCCAGAACTCCCCTCCCGGGGCCTGAACGAAGAGCTGCTGAGCAGGATCCTCCGCTGGTCAATGCGAAATCCATGTTTTTAATAGCTGATAGTACTCATTGTGTAAATGTACCCACATTTTCTATAATCCATTCCTCTGTTTAAGGACATCTGGGTTCTTTCCAGCTTCTGGCTATTATAAATAAGGCTGCTATAAGTATAGTGGAGCATGTGTCCTTGCTATATGTTGGAGCATCTTTTGGGAATATGACCAGTAGTGGTATAGCTGGGTCCTCAGATAGTACTATGTCCAATTTTCTGAGGAACCTCCAGACTGATTTCCAGAGTGGTTGTACCAGTCTGCAATCCAACCAACAATGGAGGAGTGTTCCTCTTTCTCCACATCCTCACCAGCATCTGTTGTCACCTGAGATTTTGATCTAAGACATTCTTACTGGTGTGAGGTGGAATCTCAGGGTTGTTTTGATTTGCATTTCCCTTATGACTAAGGATGTTGAACATTTCTCTAGGTGCTTCTCAGCCATTCCATATTCCTCAGTTGAGAATTCTTTGTTTAGTTCTGTAACCCATTTTTTAAATGGGGTTAGTTGATTCTCTGGAGTCTAACTTTATGACTTCTTTGTATATTTTGAATATTAGCCATCTATCAGATGTAGGGTTGGCAAAGATCTTTTCCCAATCTGTTGGTTGCTGTTTTGTCCTAATGACAGTGTCCTTTGCCTTACAGAAAATTTTCAATTTTATGAAGTCCTATTTGTTGATTCTTGATCTTAGGGCATAAGCCATTGTTTTTCTGTTCAGGAAAATTTCCCCAGTGCCCATGTGTTCGAGGCTCTTCCCCATGTTTTCTTCTATGAGTTTGAGTGTATCTAGTTTTATGTGGAGGCCCTTGATCCACTTGGACTTGAGCTTAGTACAGGGTGATAAGAATGCATTCTATGCATTCTTCTACATGCTGAATGCCAGTTGGAACAGCACCATTTGATAAAAATGCTACCTTTTTCCCCCACTGGATAGTTTTAGCTCCTTTGTCAAAGTTCTAGTGACCATAGGTGTGTGGGTTCATTTCTGGGTCTTCAATTCTGTTCCATTGGTCTACCCGCCTGTCTCTGTATCAATACCATACAGTTTTTATAACTATTGCTCTGTATACAGCTTGAGGTCAGGGATGGTGACACCCCCAGAAGTTCTTTAATTGTTGAGGATAGCTTTTGCTATCCTGGGTTTTGTGTTCTTCCAAATGAATTTTCAAGTTGCTCTTTCCAACTCTATGAAGAATTGAATTGGAATTTTGATGGGGATTGCATTGAATCTGTAGATTGCTTTTGACAAGATGACCATATTTACTATATTAATCCTGCCAATTCACGAGCATGGGAGATCCTTCTGTCTTCTGAGGTCTTCAAATTCTTTCTTCAGAGACTTGAAGATCTTGTCATACAGATTTCCACCTGCTTGATTAGAATCACACTGAGGTATTTTTACATTATTTGTGACTATTGCGAAGGGTGTCATTTCCCTAATTTCCTTCTAAGTCTGTTTATCCTTTTAGTAGAGTTAATTTTATACCCAGCCACTTTGCTGAAGTGGTTTATCAGGCTTAGTAGTTCTCTGGTGGAACTTTTGGGATCACTTAAGTATACTATCATATCATCTGCAAATAGTGATATTTTGACTTCTTCCTTTCCAATCTGTATCCCTTTGATCTCCTTTTGTTGTCTGATTGCTGTTGCCTTTCTGATGTGCTTGGGTATCCAGGGCTTGCTGTGGTGGGGGAACTGGATTCTGATGATGCCAAGTAGCCTTCGTTTCTGTTGCTTAGGTTCTTGCCCTTGCCTCTGGCTATCTGCTTATCTCTGGCATTAGCTGGTCTTGCTGTCTCTAACAAGGGTTTGACCCTCTTGTAAGCTTTTGGGTCAACACTCCTGGAGACCAGCTTTCTCCCAGCAGGATCTGTGCTCTCAGAATTGTCCACACTTTGAGAATCCACTTCTCTACCCTCGGGATCTGGGAACAGAGAGCTGTGTCCCAGGGTCATCTCCAGGTGTAGGTAGGAGCTCGATCCAGGAGAAGGATTTTGTTCCAGACTGCTCTTCAGTTCTTGTGTCCAGAGGGCTCAAGGTGGGTTCCTCTTGCAGGCAGAAATGGGAAAGCAGAAAAATAATTTTTAAGAAAATAATTTCTTCCTTTTGAAATGTAAGTTCCCTTTTTGAGGTTTTTCCTGCTCAGTGCAAACATGTAGCTTTAGCCTCGTTGTCAGAGGAACATTAGTGACGCTCTATCTTATCTGTATGCTATGAAGAATGGAATTGGCAAGTTAAGAATTAAAAACAACAACATAATAACTTTATTCAATATAGCCAAATTCCTCAATCATTTTCTTTTTTGTTTAACGTTGAATATTTATGGTAATTTTGACTTTCAGCTTCTTTGAAAATAAAATTGTATTTGTTCTATTGATGGCGGCACGTATACCTTGGCAGTAACCAACAGCTATTTAATTGGGCTCAAGGCCCACTTACCAAGATGAAATCCATGCTGGGTAAGGGAAACCTAGGTAACTACCTGTAACTCCTGAAGTAATGGAGTTTGGAGCGGACCTTTCCTCTGCCAATTTACTAAACCATCATAATTACTAACTGTATTCTAAATATTTATCTTTATATACACATAGAAGTGCAATTCTTACCTGTCATCACAGAAACTTCTCTTTGCAACAGATACGGAACCTTACAGATTAAATTGAAGAGATTAATCCTGTGAGATATCATCCTGAGTGAGGTAACCCAATCACAAAAGAACAGTCATGATATGTGCTCACTGATAACTGGATATTAGCTCAAAAGCTCAGAATATCCAAGATACAATTTACAGACCACATAAAGCTCAAGAGGAAGAAAGACAAAAGTGTGGATGCTCCAGACCTTCTTAGAAGGGGGAACAAAATACTCACAGAAGGAGATATGGAGACAAAGTGTGGAGCAGTGACTGAAGGAAAGGCCATCCAGAGACTGCCATACATGGGGATTAAGCCCACATGCAGTACCAAACCCAGTCACAATTGGGTTAGAGAGTTAGAGAAAAAACTGAGGTACCTGGGAGGGTTTGCAACCCCATAGGAAGAACAACAATTTCAACCAATCAGACACCCCAGAGCTCCCAGGGACTAAACCTCCACCAAAGAGTACATGGAGCAACCCATGACACCAGCCACATTTGTAGCAGAGGATGGGCCTTGTCAGGCATAATTGGGAGGAGAAACCGTTGGTCCTGTGAAGACTCGATGCCCCAATGTAGGTGAATGCCAGCATGGAGAGGCAGGAGGGAGTCGGTGGTTGGGGGAATACCCTCATGGAGGCAGGGGGTGGGGAGATGGGATAGGGGGTTTTTAGAGTGGAAATCAGGAAAGGGGATAACATTTGAAATGTAAATAAAGAAAATATCCAATAAAAATATGCTGTAAATTTGAAAAAGAAAGAGAATAAGGAACAGGAAGTTTAATGTAAGATTGTGTCTCCTAGAAAGCTCAAAGGCGACATCCATAGTCTCATCAACATGGCTGCCTAAGCCAAGCCCCAAGCCCCAAACACTAATAACACCAGTTGACATGATAATGTGGAAGGGTGAAAACTTAGAGTTCTTCAACTCTAGACAAAGATCTATGGGGGACAAATGAATGACAACAATTGGGAAGATGGTCTTTCCAAGCGAAGAGCGTACCAATTTCAAATGGTCAGCCCTGAGATCATACATACACATATAACATCATATGGATTAAGTTGGTTGATTCATCTACTTATGGGTGTGTGTGTGTGTGTGTCTCTGTGTGTGTGTGTGTGTGTGTGTGTGTTTAACTAAAGAAAGAGACCATGAGTTTAAAAGATTAAGGCAGTGAGTTGTGTAGAAGAACACACATTGAGGGAGGGAGGAAAGAAAAGGGGGGAAGTTATGTAATTATAATTTCCATAAATATACATATTAGATGTCTCATGAAGACATGAGCAGTGAACAAAGGCTTGCATAATCAGAGACTGTCAACCAAAACATGTTATGTTCCTTAGCAGTAGCCATGGACTTTTGCGTGCTCTAAGGAGCCTACTGCCCTTGTAGAACATTTGATCTGTACTATCCCTTTGTTTCTGAATAACTTTTTCTTGCTACTTTGAGAAAAAAAGTTCAATATGTTTAGTAATATTGACTTTCACTTTCTTTGAAAATTAATTTATTCTGTGAAGTTCTATTTCTGAACTTATTATTTATTTTATTTATATACCTTTATACATTCATGTGATTTCCCCATAATATATTTATCTATATCTTTATTAGCATATTAATAAAGTGCCTTTTGGTCAGAAAGGACAGATTTTTCTAAACATTAAAAGCTAGCAATACTTAAGGTGGGCTTGCTTGGTGGTACACTCTGAAGGCTGATGATTGCAAGATTGAGGTCAGACCTGGTTATATAATAATACCCACTCTCTAACAAACAAATGCACCAAGGATATAATGACAAAAAATATCTTGAACTCTGAAAATTCACAGGAATCTAATGGCAGAAACAATCGTAGAAGAATATAGATATTAGAATAATAAAAATACAGTTCTAATGAGTAGAAGAAATGCAACTTTTTATTTAATCAGATCCTTTTTGGTAATTTATCTGAGAGCTAGGTCATTGTACTATATTATACTACAAAATCTTCTAGAAAATCTATAACTTAATCTTTCCCCTAATGGTTTAGCAGCTAATGGAGACTAGGATAAAGGGCAGGTGTTGGAAAGGACAGTGCTGGTTCTGAGGTGCACATCAATGTTGAGTTGTGGATCAGTCATAGCCTCATTTGCCTTACAAGGGCTCCATAAAGGGAAAGAGGAATGAACCTCTTGGAGAAACAATAACTGTCTCTGGTAGGGTGAGAATATTGTATGCCATATTGTTGACCATAGAAGAAAGCTGTACTTAGGTGACAATCTGTTGCCTCAGTTTACTAACTACTTAACACTAGACACTTTAGTTGAACTATTTGAGATATTTTGAACACAAAATAAAAGAGTAAAGAAACATTAAAAACGGTTAGGTAAACAGATGTTAACTTTGGTACATGGGAGTTACCTCAAAACAAGTTTACATTTAAAAGTCTAAGATTTTATGCCCTGATCCCTGCCCTCAATTCTCTGATTTTCCCCAAATCTCTATTTTTAAGATAACCAGGTAATTATAATAAAAGATGTCTGTTAACCACATTCTCTAACAGTTTCACAAGCTTCATTATTTTTAAATTATGTGACGAGAAAATGATATAAAAATACCCTGCAGATTTGCAGCAGGCGGAGTCTGCATGTTAACAATGTTTTGATGACTTTTATTATCTGCCTTTCTGACAATGACCTGAAACAACAAGTTCAACTTTGTGCTTCCGTTTCTACAGTGATAAAAATGAAGAGATTGAACTAGCTAGACAATTTTACATCTGGTATTCTAAGTTATTTAACCCTATAACCCAGGTTTGCCTATTACCCACAGTTTCTGATTTATTCTTTCATATGTGATATATATGTATATATATATATGCACATATATATATATATGATACTTTCTGTTATTGTGGAAAACTTAGTTTATTTCTCCATTAAAACTTGATTTAATAAAATTTCTTTAATACAATTAGAGAGTAGATGATGGCGTCCAGATTATGATTTCTCCATATATAATTATAGGAGAAAATGAAGGGAGAGACCAATTTTCCAAATGATTTCAATTTGAATAGGGAATAGAGTTTGGAATAAGTGGCAAACCCTTCTATACGGAGCTTCCTAAATTAAAATAAAGTTTAGGGCTAATTTCAGTGCTTTCTAATTTACTTATCCTTCCCATGGTCAAATAGGTAACAAATCAAGGAAACAGAAAACATGATTAATTTTAAATGGAAAGGAAGAGGCATAGCAAATTTGACAAAGGATTCATTACCCATTTGAAGAGTGTGCAGGCATTTGAAAGCCTTGATTCAAGTGGAAACTCATTATCTCTCTATCCTTAGATTATTCGGAGGAGACAAGGAGACTATCTGGAGAAAGCATCTGGGTTGTAAGTTTTCCTCAGTTTCCCATTGTGCAGCATGACTCATTTCAAGCAAGCAAACCTCAGATAAGATCATATTTCATGCTATTCACCAGCCCCTGTGACATTACAATGCATTAACTCCCTAATAGACAATTCTTCTCTCCACATTTTTTTTCTGTGCCAAGTTATCAATGGTGATGTTGCAATGATCCAGAAATGTTGAAAGATGTCTAAAGACAATAAAAAAAAAAAAAAGAAAGGCTGGGCAATAATGTTCTGTTTAAAGAAACTGGAAATTTGATGTTTTGCAAAGATTGTCAGATGGATACCACATCCCAGTTTGCTTATTAATGAAGATAATACAAATTTTATGAAATCTCCGCTAATTCCCTTGAGATACCAATGCAGCGTGTACTGTGATGCCAAGTTTCTTTAATTAGGAAGGCATTAATGTAGATGAAGTTAAACTATTTAAATGTCCATGGAGATCTGATGAAATTAATTGAGTTCAAAATACATTGAAAGTGTTGAGTGATTATGTTATTATAGTAATATATGCAAGCAAGCATAAGTACAATAAAAAGGGAGTGATCTGAATCATAGAGTAGAGGGCAGTGCTCATGTCTCTTGGCTCCTGTCTTTTGCTCTTTAAAATTTCCATGGAATTACTTTCAACCAAAGGAAGACGATCTGAACAGCTTGTAAGAATATTTAAACCAGTTTTGTGTCCTGGATTTCTGAGGTAAAGGAAGATGTTCCTTGTATTTTACTTTTCTATTTTGTTTAGTGCTCATTTACTATTGACAGGATGAGGCAGGAGAGTGGGTGTAGAGGAGTGATATAACAATCTTTTTATTTCCTTTGAAAGCAGAAGTTCCCTGAGACATAGATGTAGATGTAAGTTTTAATTGATGAATGTGGTAATGGAAATAGACCTAGAATAATTGCTTTAAAAACAATCCCCATGGTTACAAAGAGAATGAACTCTGCATTCTGTTGTCTATTGTAGTTGCCTTCCTATGAACACATATTTCAACTATATATTTTCTATAGCTGATACATTTGCCACTCTAACTCATTTATCTCTGAGGCACTAGGATAGAGAAAAACCTTGGCTTAGATCCAATGGAATACGGTTTACTGGTGAATAATATAAACACTATGACTTGAATTTCTTGGTTCACATCTTTTCTTTCCCCTTTCCTTTTTGCTCTTCCCCAATTTGCTATTCTTTTTCTCATTTCCACTTATCTATCTTGTTACCCTATTTTTTTTTTTAAATCTCAGGCTCGCTTTAATACAAAACTCACTACTTGTCTCACAAGCGTAAATTATTTTTGCTCTAGAACACATGTCTTGTCAAACATTATTTTTTTTATCATTATTAACTTGAGTATTTCTTATTTACATTTTGATTGTTATTCCCTTTCCCAGTTTCCCGGCCAATATCCCCTTAACCCTTCCCCCTCCCCTTCTTTATGGGTTTTTCCCTCCCCATCCTCCCCCCATTGCCACCCTCCTCCCAACAATCACGTTCACTGGGGGTTCAGTCTTAGCAGGACCCAGGGCTTCCCCTTCCACTGGTGCTCTTACTAGGATATTCATTGCTACCTATGAGATCAGAGTCCAGGGTCAGTCCATGTATAGTCTTTAGGTAGTGCCTTAGTCCCTGGAAGCTCTGGTTGCTTGGCATTGTTGTTCATATGGGGTCTCGAGCCCCTTCAAACTCTTCCAGTTCTTTCTCTGATTCCTTCAGCAGGGGTCCTGTTCTCAGTTCAGTGGTTTGCTGCTGGCATTCGCCTATGTATTTGCTGTATTCTGGCTGTCTCTCAGGAGAGATCTACATCCGGTTACTCTCTTTTCTTTTTGTGTGCCTTTTTCCTCTGTTATTTCATAAGATTTATTTTTATTTGGAGTATGACATCCTATTCTGTTTTTTTCCCTTGCACCTAGATTTTGCATGTGTACATATATGCAAACAACAGTGTTCAGATACCTCCCTTGGTCCTTCGCTGAACTCATTCTTCAAGCTGACTTATTTTGTTTATGGGATGATTCAGATGCCCTGATTGTATCAAATGATGCAATCATTTCTCATGTATTTATTCATGTACACTGGTAGTCATCTAAATATTGATGACATTAAAATTGAGTATGTGTTTATTTACTTAATCACTCGTCTATGAATTTGTATGAATCTAGGTGAGCAGAAGCCGAGATGTAAGTGTAAAGTCATCATCCTCGTCTTGTGGAATGTGAACTCTATTAGAGAAGAACATCAGATAAGCAAGTAATTACAACACAGCATCGTTCATGTTGTAGATGTCATTGTCACAGGGAAAGATCCCGTGGGCCTGAAGAAGAAGCACAGGATTAGGCGAGGTATCAAATAGAGGATGGAAACACTCTACTAGCTGGCATGTCAGGTTTCATTGTTGATTTATGTCAGAAGGTGAAGTTAAAACTGAGATGTTTTGGTATGATATGAGTTGGTATCTTAGTCTATGTTCTCTTAGGGCAGAAATGGGAGCTTGGAGGAAACCTTTCCTGTTTTTACACAGGAAATATCAATAGAGAATGAGGAAATGGGGAGAGGAATGGTGGGAAAAATGTAAAGTGGTGCAAAGATTTAAAAAAATAAGCTGGTTGGATTCTTCAGTCCGGTTGGACATGTTGGAATACATATGAAATATTTGTGTCTTTCTTCCCCATATTTGTCTTTCTATTGAGCAAATTGTTCTTCCTGAGTTATTAAGTTGACCACAGTATCAGCTGAAGTTACCTACTTCCCACCGAGAGCTTCTGGAGAAGACAAGGCTTCTCTAAATCCGCTGATGAATTCTCTGGGCACTGGAGTATCTACTGAAAGTGCTTAATAGATTTTTCCAATTAAAATTCAGTCTTCAATAAGAACGAGAGCGTGAAGAGCTAAAACCACAGCAATTATAACCAAGACTTCAGATCATGGGGGCTGCTGGGAGGGTATGAGCAATTGAAGGTCATCTTTCTCACCATAATAACAGAACAAGTCGAAGACTCCTGGGTGACATAACTAGATGATCCTTTATATGTTGTATAAACCTATGGCTGGTGAGCTGGCTCAAGGGCAATGACACTTGCGGCCAAGTTTGAGGATTTGTGTTCCAACCCCAGGTACCACATGGTAGAAGGAAAAAAATCAACCTCCATAAGTTGTCTTCTGACTTCCATATGTATTCCAACATGACCGTATATGGTACATAATTCCCCCAAGCCCCAATGAATGAACACCTTTTAAAAAGCAAAGTAAGGAAGTGAGCATCGTTATCCTCATGCAGAGAATCCGGGCAGTGATAACCGCACAGCACAGGGAGCAGTTCTTCATTTTTATCCATTCTTTGTTTTCCCCTCCAGTCTATTCATGTGCAGGGTTTTGATAGAGGTAAAGGAAGAATAAAGGGCAGAATCTCAATGGAAATATAGGCTTATGTTTTTCTCTTGAAGAAATTGTGAAATTATGGCAGTACATTATGAACACGTATATTTAAAATGTTTATAGAGTAGTATGAGTCACTACAGAAGTTATTTATAACTCAGTTCTTTTTGTCACACACTCTCGACTCCAGATGTCCATTAAAACCCAAAGAATCAAATGCTGCTATCATTACTACCACAAAAATAACAAAAGTATGTATTCATTTTTAATCATCCTATTTTTTATAGGTGGATTTTTGAGCTTATGATGGAGATATTACTGTATTCCACAGAGGGACGGGATGAAGGATTTGTCTACTAAGAATTATTCAATATCACTTTAAAATCTTGGTGAGGGGGACTCTTTTCAGGACCGTTGCTATACATTTATGGACCACAGCGATAGAAGTTCACAGTGGAGTTAAGAGCTTGGACTTGGTTCAGTATGTGAAGTAGGCCAGTGGAAAAACATAAGTGAATCATGGGAGTCAGTGGACTGAAAGTACTAAGAGGATACATTGGAAGTATTCTACCGACTATTACTTAAGCAAACTCCTCAAGAAAAAGTACTTAAAGTAGGAAATATTTACTTTGACTCATAGTTTTGTAGGTTCAATCCATGGTCATTGAATCCATGTGCTTGTCCTGGTGGAAGCAAATGGAGCATGGGATTCTGGGGCAAAGAGGTGACTGGGGACAAGGATGAATCTTTGAATTTCTTCCCTAGTTATTACTCTTTCTAAATACATCATGTGTTCTAACGTTCCTAGAATTCCTTCCAGATGGTGCCACCATCTAGGAAATAACTGAGCCTATGAGAGACACCTGAGTCTGTGGATGACATTTTGAATTTAAATCATAACAACTGGTAAGGGGGGATTTGGTTTAACTAACTTAATCCGATTCTGCCTAAGACAGATTTCTCTGAATGGCCATTTTTTTTTGGGAGAAAGTGTTAGGTGGAGAGTCCAACCAGTATCCAGAATGATTAGACACTGAAGGATCTGGATAAACAGACTTAGCAAGGCTATTACAACTGCGTTTTGTAACTAGATGTGGCGGCTTACTGACTAATCCCTACTCTTGTGAGGTAGAGGTGGAATAATCAGGGTTTCAGGCTAGCCCCAACTGTATATTGAGTTTGAGATCAGCCTGGGCTACATGAAACTCTTCACACATGGACCTACCTGAAGGTTCAGAGGAGCTAAGAAAGTGGGCGTGGGCAAAGTGTTTGTTCTGAACACTGTAGTATAGATGGTGATTGAGAGAAATATGGTAGAAATTCAAGAGTGCAGTTATTTAGAAACTGACTCCTTTTATGTACTGATACCTTTCTCTGCCCAGGATAGCAAAATGTCCTGTACTATCAGTCAGTCACATAAGTTAGCGTTTTCTGTATACTACTGTTTCCCTTTCATGCATTCTTAATTTTGCAACAATGAGATTAATATGCTAAAGTTATGATCTGAGGTGACAGAACAACCAAAAACAAAACAAAGCAAAACAAAAACACAACAACAACAACAACAACAACAAAAACTAACCACATAAACACAGACATGAATGGAATAGATAGTCCCAGTCATGTGCCCTCAGATACATTTTATTCATTTTACTCCTGATCTTCTTTTGGAAGTTAACAATTTTGATTACTAAGCAGTTAAGTTATTCAAATAAATCTTAGTTTATCTGATGTCTTCGAAATGTTTTTTTCCCCCCTGTAAAATAAATTCTGAATACATTGACTATTTGGCTTCAGGATCTTAAAAAAAAAAGTGAATTGCTTCCTTGTTTCTTCAATAGTTCTCATCTTCTTTTATCTCTCTGCTTGGAGCTCTGTGTATTTCCTGAAGCAAACAAACAAACAAAAATGGCTTCTGTATGGTAATTACAGATTGTGATTGATAAAAATAAATGCCACCTCTAGGTTATGCTTATTCTCCTCTCTCAGGTAGAAGTTTCTAGGTTTAGATTAAAGCATGAACATTTTGCACATTAATTTAAAATAGGGCATTCGCTACCACTGAGGATTTCCGTCAGACTTTACACTAATTGTTTCTAACACTGAGAAAGTCTTACTGAAGTTCAGTCACCAAGTTCTTTCCTACAGCTGGCAACATGTATCTTACAGATAGAGTTTTTATTATGTAAGCATTTCTCACTAAGCCTTAGTGACTAAGGTCTAATCAAATATGAGATTGTCTTTCTATTTTCCCATTTATAACTTACCTGAAACAAGTCTCTACCCATGCTAGCCTTTTCTTGCCCAGTTCCATTTTAATGTTTTACATTTTGAACTCTGTGGTGGTTTGAATGAATATGGTACCTTAGTTAGTGAAGAAAAACTTCCCATCTCTCCTTGCCTGTCCAGTTTCTCCTCTCCCAGTGAAGAGTCTTTGCAGAGATGATCCGATCCACTAAAATCATACGCTAACTTGACATGTACTATTGATCGGACTGATTATCAACTTGACAGGATCCGGAATCATTCAGAATCCAAGTCCTCAGCACACTGTGAGGGCTTAATTAAGGTAGGATAAAGCATGCAGGGCTTGGGTCTTAGAATATATTTTATAAAAGAACCAGCTAAGCATGAACATTTGGTGCTCTCTGCTTCCAGACTATGAATGCAATGTGACCAGCTGCCTTTTCAAGCTCTTGCCTTTATCACTTTTCTACTCTGATGGACCCTAGCCTGGAAATGTGAGCTCAAATAAACTTGCCAGTTTTTTTATTTTTGTTTTGTTTCGTTTGTTTGATTTTTAATCACAACAACAGAAAATGTAAGATAAAAATGTAACAACTCTGTGGTACTTTTCTCCAAATCAGGTTTCTCTCAGGAAGTTGAACCTGTAATTTCTCCAAGAATTGTGCGACATCCCTCAAGTAGAGTGTTGGGGTCAGGCTCCTCAGATAAAGTAGAGAAGAGGAAGCCCTCCTGGGAAAGGGAGTCTGCCATTATGCTCAGCAGAGCTATCTAGACATGTTGGACTCTGACCTTTAAATAGTAGAATCTTCCACCACTAACATTTTCCTTCAGTTATTTTCATATTTCTTTGTTTCAAGTAATGATAAAAATTATACACTCTGATGATTTGCTAAGCCCTATTTCTAATTATCTTTTTTATTTATAAACTATATATTAGAAATATTTAATAATTAATGGTGTCTTTTATTACTTCAAAAAAAAATCATGAAACAAATGCATTTCCTAGCCCTTAATAGAATGTCCACACTTTGGTTGAAAAGCTTACTTGCTGTGGATGGTTGGCTAGACAGCCTCACAAATTTGTCACAGAGTCTATTTATATACAAAATAACTTGCCATCCTTTCTATTTCATATATATATATATGTGTGTACATATATATATATATATATATATAAAATCACCGATTGGAATAGTTATAATGTTAATGCATGGTCATTCAATATTTCATTTAATATTAATTTATACATATAATGTGTTTGGAACAAATCCAGCAGAGGCTCGAATTCCTTTGCTCATAGAATTCTCTATCACATTTTCCTCCCAATTTCATGGTTGCATTCTCCCTCCCTCTTTTCCTTTCTTTCTCTCTCCTACTCATGCAGGTCTCTTGGTAGCATGCATTGGACACATTAGCACTCTGAAAGCTTGCCCAGTCGGAATGCAATGTTCACTGCAGGACCTACTTGATTCTCCATAGTCTATGACTCAGGTATTGGTTTCTTCTGAAATAGGATGTCACTATCAAGTTCTGGAGGGTAACGTGAGCAAGACAGCAGTCTGTTATGTTTGTGGGCCTACAGAATTCTGATGACCAACAATCCAAAAGAGAAATCTATACCTAGTACAGGGCTTTTGTCTGATAGCTTATGATATTTAGGGGGAGTCATCGCCACCATTACAGGATAGCACCTTTTAAATATTTCTTGATCTACTGACATCTTTTAAAAGGGTTGTTCTTAAATCCTTTGTGTAAAACATCTCTCTCCCCCATTTGTTACAAGACCAGCCCATGCCTCTCCATTAATGTTCTTTCTTCGGTTTTACAGATAATTAGTAGAGGACACCAGGAAATACTTAATAACAACCTATTTGAACTTCATTACCCTGGTGACGCACATCACAACCATCCAAAATGGATAAATTGTAAAATATACCATTGTAAATCTTCCTTCGAAGAGGTACAACTCCCAACTCTCAGAACAAGTATGCTTCAGGCTGCCCTCTCTAATAACTCTGTTTCCCACAGAGCAAAAAGCTTTTAGTGCCTCGCAAATGCTGCACTATTGTTCTTAGCAGCCCAATCCCCAAACTCTCATTTCTGATATGCTTCAGGATGCAGCACTCTGACCCACTCCTTTAGTGCACGCACTCACACCATTAACGTGAAGCTTTCCATTTTGACATTTAGTTGTTTCAGAAAATGGGCATTTGATTTATGAGACATAAATCTTTATCTCCAGAGGGCTCAATGTAAAGCAGCATGAGATGAGGAAACACTGCGTGCTTAGTAAATTCCTTCACTTCAGACACCTGCTAACATGCTTAAAATGATAACGTATGCAGCATGGATTTTCCTTTTTGTCGTGTTTCTCCCCAGATTTTTATTGTACCTTCCTTTCTTTTTTTTTTCTCTGCATTTTTTGAATGCTACCTTCCCTCTAGTCACTCGATCTGTTTTTATTTGCTTCAGCCAAGACTGATTCAGTTTCCCATCACCAGCTGTAACAATGACAGTGATTCTCAACAGATGTTGCTTCTCTGCCTGTAAGAGTTTCCCTGCATAATAAGAAGTATAGTACATAATGGGCGTCTGGTCAATAGGCTGCTAATGGGAGTAGGGGATGTCAATCATATAATATACATGTATATTGCCTATACATATATATACATATATATTCCTAATTACAACCAGTGTAGAGCATAATGTCACTTGTATGTATGTTTTTAGTGCTGAATATTTTTTTAACTGGATAATCAATTTGCATGCTCTTCTCTTCCCTAGGGAGGACTATTTCATTTCCTCTCAGCATCTTCCAGTTTGCCATAGTTCATTATTTCTTTGTGTAGGGTTCCTACTTCATAAATTTTTCTCTGGTCTCCTTTACCATGTCCATGGTTGTCCCTTTTCTATTCATGTTAAAATACTCATGTTGGGTTATTAAGATGAGTTAGTCCAATGGTTTTTTTTTTTTTAAACTTGACCTCTAAAGCCTTTAAAAAATCAAATCCCACGTTCCTAACTTCACGACCTTTAGTCTAGATGACTTTATTCATTCACTGTCCTGCGCTGTACTCCTTGCAGGCTCACTTTAACTTCAATTTGATTTTTCCTGTTAATTTTTTTCTCACATGGTATCTCAGTTATTCATTCCTGCTTATGTGGTCCTTACACCCAACTTTCCTGTATTTTCAGCATTACCTTTGCTAGTCTTTTTAAATTTTCATTTTTCTTCATTTATATTTCTTGGAACAAGATAGTATCCCCCCATTACTCTATACATGTTGTCATCTTTATTTTTTAACTCTATCTATAGGTCTCTATAGCTCCTGACTCAATAAGCACTTTTATCTCCAGAGGTGGAGTTATTCCATAGGCTACTAGGGGACACTAATCTCTCTACAGCAGCTTACTTTACGCCATGTTCTCATGGGTTGTAACATGTTTATAAATCCCAATAAACTGTATATTGGGATACATACATGTTATTTACAGCTAGTACAGGTGTGCCACATACAGGAAACACAGCAGTTTGTTGAATCAAAGTACATCTAGGCAAGTGTACTGTGTGATTGTCTTTTATCTCTTGTTTTGAGGTCTCCTGAGCAGAGCTACCCACTCCCCACTATTCTATATTCCCTCTTTCCTGGTTGCTTTGTTATGTGACTGGTACTACACTAGCCAGTGTAATCCCTCAAAACAAGGACTCCAGCGAACAGGTGCTTAGATCCCTTCAAGAATTATGGTGGGATACAAGGATACAGGGGGAAAGGTCTATTTTGAGGTATTCAGAAGGTGATAGATGAGGCACACTGTAAGCACGTGCAGGTGTGGTAATTGTTTTATTTTTTATGATAAATATATGTTCCAAGAAAATGTGGCTATAAAAGGTTTCTAACAAATACAAAGGCTTGGAAAATGACCTCAGAACAAGAAAGTGAAATTCCAGGAGTTATAATTATCTACCCTGGTGTCAATCCTGATTGACAGGATTGTAAATTAAAACCCTCAAATTAGCATATTCAGAAATTTTGAATTACACTCTCATAGTTGATAGAAAAAAATACAAAAGAGGGAAATGAAGAAAGAAAGATTGGAAATAAGAAAAAACAATATCCCACTGCTCCTTGTCTTCTTTGTCCTATTTAATAGTTTTATATTTATTTCTTGTTGGTGTGTATGCCACACATGTGGCAACTTACGAATATTAGTTTCCTCTTTTATTGAGTTATAATGCATAATATTTAATTATATTCCATACAATTAATTCACTTAAGTTAAGATTGGGCATAGTGGCACACACCAGTAATCCCAGCACTCCTTTAATCCCAACACTTAGGAGGCAGAGGTAGGCAGATATCTATGAATTTGAGGCCAGGTGTGTTTACTGAATGAATTCCAGGACAGCCATAGCTACACAGAGAAACACCGTCTTAAAAAACAGACAAAATCAAGCAAAGAACAAAAGAGCAGAGTTAGTTTCCTCTTTCTGCCATGTGTTCTATAGCATAAAATACCATGTGTTAGGGTTGGCAGCAAATGCCTTTACATGTTGAGCCACATTGCAGGCCTTTCTTTTCTCCAGTACTCATTCCTTTCCTGGTATGCTGCCACCTCTGCCTGCATTGTGAATACACTGTGGCTTAAACAATCTCCCATATTCTGTTCCACCCCAGCTTCCTGGATTCGTCAATAGTAAAACCCTTTCAAATCTTGTTTCTCTCTCTATGTCCAATACAATGCCCATAGTCATAAAAACCAGAGGCAACCTTAGCATTCTCTTTGTTATCCAGCATGGTCCCACATGGCTCAGTATAGGACTACGTGGTGCTTTAGGAAGCGTGTCCTGTTTTGGCTTGCTCGCAAGCCAGTGCGCTGATTTAAGTGGAAAGAGGTAATCAAAAGTCTGCTGTTCCTTCAGTACTGGAGCTGAGAGAGAATTACTGATGGAAGAAAAGGTGGAGTTTAAGCCATCCGTAGGGTTTAAGGCAAACGATTGTTTGACAGGCTCTATTTAAAGAACAGATAATTTTGTATTTTCAATACTCACCCTCTCATCTTATTTTGCACATGTGAAATTGCTCATAGTTGTATTTATTTATTCCTCAGTTTGTTCTAAAAAAAGAACTTAAGATAGCTTATGGAGCTAGCTAAAATACATCAAAGTAGCATAATTAGAAATAGGTGAGAAAGTAGGAAAACAGCGAGAGGAGGAGCCTAAAGTAGAGTGAAGGAGCAGACCAAAATATACATGTATTGTCACGGAAGTTCTATGGACTTGTGAGATTGTTATCAGCCAGCCCATGGTGAAGGAAGTGAGACTGTTGTTGTGACACTCGTGATATTCAGTGTATTAAATCAAATGAACTCTCGAGGAAGAGGGGATAAGAAGGGAAGAGGGTCCCCTCCTGATAGTTCTTCGGAAAGACCATCAGATATAATGAACAGCATTCTCAACAATATCCTTAGCCTCCTTGGAGTAACTCTTCTGAGATTCAAGCTACCGTCCCATGTGGCATCTTTCTGCTCAGGCTGATGACATCGTATTAAAATAAAATCCTGAGTAAGGCAGCCTTGTGTTGTTCCACAAAGGCTGAAGGAATCAAAGCCAATGAATGTCTGTATAACGGTTTGAAGTGTCTGTGGCTTAGCATTCCAGAGCATCAAGTGAATGGAGAGTTACTGTTTCTTCATTAGATGTTCAACAAATGTACATATAAACCTTGACTCAGATTTATTTTGGAGAGAAATAAAAAATAATCTATCTTATTTATCTGATACTCTATTCCTTCAGTTAAGAAAGGACATACCTTGTATGTGGTAAAATGGACCAAGACTATAAACACTTAGTGATTTTTAATGATCTGTCAGGTAGAAATTAGAGAACACATGTGTCTGAAGAGAATAAACGAAATATTTGTAAAATTATCAGGAAATAAGTGTTCATGTGAGTACATGAATTTAAAATACATAACAAACCTTTCTATTCATTTTTTTAGTATTATAGAGGTAAGACTATTTCCTGTTGAAGTTTTCTTTGTCAATCACTTTGTTTTATTTCTGCTAATGTGTGATGTGGCCTCTGAAGGCTGAAATGGAGGGATTCCTAATGTAGAATGGAGCTCCCTGTAAGTGCATGCACTCTTTTGCATCTAGAAATGTGACAGGTGTGCTTTCCTTCCAGTTTGTAATGAGTGTCTTGGTTCTGCTTTGTCAGTTCACTCCACTCCTTCCAACTTCCAACATCTCATGACTGTATTGGCAAATTGGCCAGGTTATTGGCATACAGTTTCTTTTTGGTCACAGACATTCATTGGATTCAATCAAATGAAGGAATTAAGTCATACTGTAGACGACACTGGAAGAAAATATCAGGTTTGTGACCAATTGACTCTTCAGTATCGTGCCAGGGAGATTCCATGATAAGCATGAGGGGACCACTCTTTCACGTGCCAGCTATCCTTTCACATCTGAAAAGCTTCGCCTTCTTTACATGATTTCAGTAGGGAAAGGCATTCTTCACTAGTGGGATCAGACCTCAGTGATTTGAAAAGAATGGCTTTCTGAGTCACGGTGAGCCCTACCTGACACAAGGGTTGTGATATGCACTTTCTCAAGCTTCTTTGGCTTCTTACAAGTATCATATCAATCATTTGTCTTTCTCTCCTTTTCCTGAAAATAAGTTTCCAGGGGGTAAAAGCTTTTGGTAAATCCAACATGCTTTCATGATAAACACCCTAGAGAGAACAGAAGTGGAGGAGGCATAACTCAACATACGAAATGCTATGTAGGATCAACCCATAGCTAACATGATCTTAAATGATGAAAACTTCAAAGCAATCTCATTTAGTCTTTTCAATTCTTTGCCAACCTCTATGTCTGTCCTGCTCTATTTGTTTCTATCACAGCATAGGAAACCTAGGCTGTATTAACTTACAGACCATTACTTCCACCAGCTCAAAAGCTAAAGTTATCCTCAGCATCTGAATCATGCAGCAAAGATCTCTCCATTTTCCACAGCACACCTGCCTGCTGTTTCCACCAATCAATTCAGATAGAATAGTTCACATCCATGTTCCCGGGCCAGAGTCACTCATAATTGTCTCCAGAATAAACTATTTCATATTCTCTTCAAAGTGCAAGCACTGTTTTTTGTCCACAGTTTTATTCACAGAAAGATCACAAGTAAGTTCAATATTTGTTTTTGATGTGATGAATTAATTGTAGCATAGTTACTTTTAAGAATTATTATAGAAAATGTATATGAAGAAAATAATCAGTTGATGAATATTAATATTTTAATAGCTTTGTTGATAGTTATGTATACTTAACAATAATCACAAAATAAGGTAGAAACACAGGTATTTCCAGGGGATTTAAAGACACATTTTAAAACACTATGCATCTGAAGCTATGTTATCAGTAAGTGATAAGAAGACCCACCCCCCACCGTGTCCTACCTTAAGCTTCTACCCTTTCTTTGTCACGGGATCCCATTCTCTTTAAGACTACACACACACCTAGACTGAAATTTCATCCCATTTCTAATTGTAGGTATTTATCAGCTTAGAAAAGGAAAGTTGGCTATTAAAATTCTAATGATAAAGAAATGATGGTTATTAGATTAGGATATATTATGATGTCATTCTAAATTGTGTTTGGTACATTTTGATAATAGATAATGAATTATAATCTTGCTGGGAAAGAACTCAATGCAACTCCTCATTTAATGAAATGGCCATTTCTCTGTGTGACATTTCATTTACAACACCACAATCAAGGACTTGGGAATTTATTTTCTTCCTATTATTCAAGAAATATTACAAAATGCAGCTCTATCGTCATTAGGATGTACTTAAACTACCGGGTGTTATGAGATCTAATCTCTTGGATAATGCCTGCATTCAAGAATCTATGTCAGCTCAACCCTTTCCCTTCCCTGCGAATAATAACAGAAAGCATAACTAAATGGTCTTTAAGGCAGCAATAAAAGCTTTCCCTGTTTTACAATTTCCCATTGCTGCCTTCTGTTCTGATGAGCTCTCAAAATTCCAAAGCCAAAACTTTAGAGAAATGAGACAAATCCTCCCCACACCTGACACACACAGATTTAAACTTATTCCAGTATTTTCTATACTTTCTTAATAATAAGACAGTACACTTGAAAGACATGTGTATTTAAATCTTTATATGTCTGGTCAAAGTAGGACAAAGTCTTTAATCAAAAATACTGTTATCTAAAGAAATATGAGGAGTGAATACATGACAGAAAACATTTGATTAAGAGGCTAGCTTGTACAGTGAATAACAGTCTTTCTTGGACAAAAATTTAATGGTGTAGAAACACATTTGAAGGTTAAGAGCCTTGTTGAATTAATTTCTTTTCTGTGGCTTTGAAGAAGGCCTATTCAGTTAGAGAAGTAGGACCAAAGGAATCTGCAAAGGTAGAGCTTGGTAATTGCCAGGACACACACACACCTGTATTAGGTACAAGAACTTTCTGAAAGATTCACATATATGTAATACCACTTGCTTCTGATTCATTTCCCTGTGTGCCAAGCTTGTCAAGTCAGAAATAATGTTCCATTTTGCATCAAGCCCCATTCCTAGGAATATTTCATTTTACCTTTGAGCTTGTCAAGTATTTATTACAACATGGGGTATTACAAAAGGATGATATTTTACTCTCTGTAATGAGGAATCCCTAAGGGGAGTCTTTATTGTCTTACATAGCCAGGAAGCAATTTCTTTTTCAATTTTTATAAAATATCACAAGTCTTAAATGCAAGTAAAGAGGGAAAAAAGTCTAATGAATTAGATTTAAGATCTATCAGGAACTTTGCTGGAGAGATGGCGCTACAGTTAGAATACCCTCTGTGCTTGGAAAATAACTGAGTTTGTTTCCTGGAACTCATATTGGGTGTTTCACATCTTATTCTAGACTCTCTGGGCTTCTTCATTTATCTGTTCATAACCAGACACACATATAGACACATACATACATAAATACCAATAATAATAACAATATTTTTTAAAAATATATTATTTATCTATCATCTATGTATATAAAGAAACCTTAAGTGGCCTGGTGATCTGACTGATTTCTCTGACTCTCTGAAATGATGACTCATGGTAAACAAGTTGCAATGATAATGTCTATTCAAACAACACAACCACACCAATGCAATTACAGACATTATCATTGCAACTTGTTTACCATGAGATCAAATCCCTGGAACAATAGCCACGATCATGTTCTTTCAGTAGATATTTACTGAACTTTTACTGTGGCCTTGAGACCCTGCAAAGGTTGATGAGGAGCAAAGTAATATGGACTTTGCTCCAGTGTCTCATATCTGAATATCCAGAGATAGGTACAAGCTGTAACATTGTAAGACAGAAAATAACGCAGAGCACAAAGGCAAAAAAAAAATTCTATGGATAACTAGGGGGAATTTGTAAAGAGTTTAATGGAAAGGTTAATTATTTAAAAAACCTGATGGCAAAGAAAACATTCATGGTCCACTTATCAAGTATTATAATTAGGGAATGAATGGACAGGAAGATAGATGTGCTTTTAGGCCAGATGTACTCTCTACCTATAGGTCACTCATTGAATGTGATTTTGAATGTTCATGTGTAATTTGGTTTGGAGGTTTTGTACCTTTGTTTAATCATTATGATAATAGCCATAATCTGTTTTGACAAGGACAAAGTCAACAGTGGTCCTCTAGCTGCAGAACTTCCAGAAATCACCCTCTGCTGGATCCTAATCCATGGCCTCTGGATAGCTCCCAGCCAAGGAGCTGAATGACTCTACATCTGTGCTCTCTCTGCCCAGCGTTGAGCCCCTCTTATGCCAATAACACTGTGTGAGTCTTCCCCATGGAGTAGACAAAATATTCCCAGAGCTTCTGTTAGTTAGCTCTCTCTTGCTGAGCAAGTCAATTTGAGGGAGAAATGATTCCAGAATGTCTAGGCATGGTTGGCCAGTTTTATTTCTGAAGCCTGTTCTGAGGTCGTAACATCAGGCAAGAGGGTGACAGTGCAGAACTACTTACCTCATGGTGGCCATGTGACACAGAGACACAAGGAGTGGGTACAAGATAACTTGTTGAATGGTCTGTCCCAAATCGCCTTTCTTCTATCAACTCTATATCCCAACATCCTTTTCGGTGTGAACCCATCAATGGATTAACCCAGTGATGTAGGTAGTGATCTCATGATGCAATCACTTCCCAGTAGTGCCCCTGAGCTGAGGGCCAAATCTATACTAAGTGAGCCTTTGGTAGACCACTTGCTAACCAAACCACAACGGAACTATATGACCGTCAAAGGTACTCCTTGCCCATTCTAGGTCCCTCTGTTAGATAAAGAAGCATCAACCCCAACTAATTTCTGGGCATCTTTGCTTTGGAAGACCCAAACTGACCCACACTTAGCCTACAAATCATCTATTAAATGGTAAGAAGTCTCATAGCCACAGTGAATTACCAAAGACATGGATGGGGAGGCTGAATGATTTCCCATTTTTACAAAACTAGTGAGAGCAAGGGTTCATGTTCTTTAATAACAGAGAATGTGTGGTTTTTACGTACAATTCTTATGCTTAAAGCAGCTGATCCTGATATATATTGCACATGGAATATCATTTTGTAACTGTGCTCACTTTGAGTCTCTCAGTTTCTCTCTGTCTCTGAGTGTGTCTCTCTGTCTCACTTTTGTATCTGGGTTAAAGAATTGCTTATAGAAATATGTTTTAGTTCAATTTGGCTGCTGCTTTCATAGGATATTCATCTTGTATGTTTCTGTCAACTACTCCTATAAGCTTTATCTCATTTTCCAGGTTCAGTAGCACTGTAGACCCAGGTTTAAGGAAACACATGGACAAGACAGTGTAGCAGCTCTCCAACTCCGATCACTGCAGATCCTAAGAGTGTAATTCTTTTTGTCTTGCAGGCTCTTAAGTCAGTCTGATGCCCCAATTCCTTAGCCTGACATTTGAGGCCTCTTCTACCAATTCCCAATGGTTTTGTGGAGATGGGAAACCATCGAGCAGCCCCATCTCTTCCTTGGCAATTAAATGTGGTAAATGCTCAGTTATTCTGTAAAGCATTGTCTACCCATGAGCATATTTAAGTTTTTCCCTCAGTATTTACGTTTCTATCCTTCAGATCGAGTACTCTCCATCAATAGGTCATTTTTGCCCTAGACATTTTTAGCTAGGTCAATCCAGGAAGAAAGTTCAATATATGTTCTCAGTCCCCACAAAATTCAAATTCCACTGGAAATCTTCACTGACTCACTGAAATCGGTTTGTGTGCCTACTGTTAGTTCCATAGCCTGAAGGCATGAACTTACAATGGTAGATGCTTTAAGAGTAGAGTTGAGTTTAATTAAACACCTGGAATATAATAACAATTAAAATGTTTTTTTCATTGTGAAAATGTCTTCTATGTCACAAGGCTTGGAGTCCTGAAATTCTATCACTTTCCTCTTGAATCTTTCTCTTTTAAAAGAGTTTTGCATAGAATGGCTGCTTAAGAGATGTATAACCAGAAACATTAATTTTTCAATTTGGAAAAATAATACATCTCATTAACAGGGGTTGACACTTGTTTAGATTGGGAAATATAATTGGAAGGAAACGAATGATCTCTTTGTAATATGATCTGTCTCCATGAATTAAAACACCCACAAACCACTTCCATTGTATTAAGGAATCTCATTTTATTGGAATCATGTCCTTCAGTGGGGAAAGTACCAGGAACTAGGAGTTGTTGTGAACTGCTATTCTTCCTCAGTCATTAGATCCTAATGGTTTCCAAAAAGTTTTATAGCTATGCCATTAATTGGAATTGAGTCTGGGAATTCACCCATGATAGCATTAACTTCTTGGACCTCTTTCAGTACATCTGCCCTTAAGGGCAAGTAAATTCCCTGGTGTAGTCATTTGGAGCTTGCCAAAATCTGCAAGTATTGTTAAATTCTCTGAGCGACATCACTAGCATAGACTTTTCTCTAAATAATAAATTCATAGCCCAGCAACAAACTAGACAACTTTGTAGGACGTTTCTACCTTTGTGTATACATAGCATGTTCAGCCTTCGGGAAAAAGGTGTTTGGTAAAATACAAATTTGTTGAAAAGAAGAATTAAAATATCATCCACTCTGTTTTTGAAAGAGAAATATTTATAATAGCTGGGAGTCATGCTTAAGATGATAACATTTTGGGATATGGTGTTTTTGCAGTCAGATGTGAAATCAATGTACAATGGGTCAAGACAAAGACTATTTCTCCTGTAGGCATTTCTAAAAAGGAGGGGGGGAAAAGACCACTACATAGCCTCAATGTCTCCAGTGACCTAAATTCTCCAGGCAGTTAGTAGAAGATGAAAATTTAAAAAGAGCATGGGAGAGAGCAGTGTTTCATGATTCAGTGATGTTTCTTGGGGGAGTCTGGCTGCAGAAAGAATATGAACTTCATTCGAAGCTCGCTTAGTCCAACCCTTCGCTCTTGCTCTGTACATTAGCTCATCGTAGGATGCTCCATAAATGCAGTGACTTCCAAGAAGAAAAGTGGTGCATTCTTTTTATAAAAAGAGGAAAATCTATAAAGTTAGAGCTAGGAATATAAAGGCAAAGCACTCAGCGGCTAAACTCCAAGCCATTTATCACTCACTACTCTAGGACTTAGTCCAAGGCAACGCTCCAGAGCTCATAAAGTTGGCTAGACAATTCCAGTGATCTATGAGGGATGACCAACACCTTTCTGAACTCAAAGGATCATAAGTCAGAAAAACAACCAGAATGGAAAGTCTAAATCTGATATTGGAAGAAAACAGACATAAAACAAAATTAAAGCGCACCAGTCATGGTGGTAATGTACAGTTCATTACAGGTTTAAACAATTAGGTTGGGCCTGTCACTGTATTTGAAGAAACGTAAAATTAACAGCACACCCTTAAGGTCCTCTGAATTCTATTTGATTTTATTTAATGATATTCTACACAAATGTTTATCTTCCTTTCCCTAGTTATTAAGATGGGCAAGAACTAGGAAATCCTGCATAGGCAATAACTGTATAGACTAAATGTTAATAGTAAGTATAATAAAGTGTCTCAAACTGACCATAATGCAGGGTGCAGTCTCTTTAAGTTTTAAGGCCATAGGTCAGAATAAAGGACATCTAATCCCCAGGTACTTTTTTGCAATTTTTATTTTTCCTTTGGGTAATTTCTTATATGAATATAGTGTATGTTGGTCATATCTACCTACCCTCCTATAGTTCTTCCTGCAACTCCTCTCTGTACCCTCCCAACTTTATCCTAGTCTTTTCCTCTTTGATGCATTTCTAAGAATGCATGAGTTCCAGTTTCTGTTCTTCACTTCACAACTGTATACAGGTAGGGAAAGAGGAACAGCAGTTTTCAGCAATCCTCTGCTAAAAATAAGAGCCCTTTCCCTCAGTGGTGGTAATATTAAGACTCAGACAGCACAAATAAGTAACACACTGAGAGTTGGAGTAAGCAGATGCCAGGACTAGATTTCTGGTGTCCATGCATCACTGTCAGAAATAACCAGACTAGATTATCTTTCAGTTTTAATCCTTTTATTTCCCTAAAGATAAGTTGACACAAATTCTAAAATCCTTATTTATTCACCTTGTTATGATAGGTTTTTGATTATCCATATTTTGTATCTATTAAAACAAATGTTTTGCAGGAAGTAGGTGGTTCTCAGTATTGTGTCTATGAAGATATACAATTAAGATGTTATCCAAGGTGGAGAGCGATTCCATGCCATCTGTTAATGGATTTGAATCGTGTGTGTGTGTGTGTGTGTGTGTGTGTGTGTGTGTGTGTGTGTGTGTCAGGGGTTGATGTGCACTCAAATATTCGGATATAGCCTAATGTGTCCTCCATAACATGCATGTAGAGGACAGAGGACACTTCTGTGGAGCCCATTCTCTCCTTCCACCCTTGTGTAGGTTCCAGGGATGAAATGCAGGTCACCATGCTTTTGTAGCTGGTCCTCTTAACCCTCTGAGTGATCTCAGCAGCACATGGGTTTGATCTCGCCACATTCTCAGTAGCTCATTAGCTCAGTACAATTTCTCATCTGTGGGCATAGCATCTAGAGAGCGACAGCTTCAGCTTCTCGCAGATTGTTAGACCTGTGTCTGTATTCTCTAAGGAGATCAGTGGTATCTGCACAATATGTTTTTATAAACAAAAGCTGACACATCGTTGGCAAAAGAAAGAAAAAGAACACGGGAGTTTGAGACTTTTTTGTGCATCCAAGGCGCTTTGTGATTTTTTTTGAGCAAGTGACTTTTCTTCCTGAATCTTGGTACCTTCAAGCAATATTCTTCGTTTCCTTTCACATCTTAAGTACAGTTGGTGAATTTAACATCAAGATTTGACTGAAATAGAAGAATTATAACCAAAGATATTAGGTTAATGACATTTTATGCTTAATTATTATCATTATGGATATAATTACAGTTGCAAGTTCTTGAGATAAAAGAACACTCACTGTGTCATTTCTCATTATATCATGACATTAATGGACACCAAGGCCAGAGGCTTTTAATTTTATTGACCACACAGGTGATGTTTCACTGTTACTTCCTTTCAACACTATAATGAAGGATGCATTCTCAGTCTACTGACCCCAGAAGGGCACATTTCTAAGTCCATAAGACTGAGGGAAAAAAAGATGGAGACATTTTCACTGCTTCCAAGGAAATTGCTTACAGTTGCTGGAACTCAGGTTCCACAATAGCACATTAAGGTGATTTTCCCAGATTTATTTCAACATCATTCTTTATAGCTGACAGACCACAGTTTCTCCTTTGCATTGGTGATCCCTAATGTGGTCAGCAAGGGAGGTTATGGAATGGGAATGAACTTAGAGTTCATCTCCTTAGCCTACTAGATTGCCTCCATCTTCTGGAAGACTTGCTGAGGAGTGCTGCAAGGCATCCTCTCAGCAGAAGGACCCTTGTTTTTCTCTCTATGTGATGGGGATAGGGAGACTGGAATTGTATGCTCCCCATCAGTTTTCCAAAAATCATGCTGGCTAGAGTTTTTTCTAGGTGTTAAGTGTCTTAACGTAATGGACAAGAACAGCTGCTTCTCTGTGATCTGTGAGGAAAGAGCTAGGATACGAGAAAGCCTCAGAACAATATCTAGGTTTTTGTCTTGGGATTACTATGTGAATTATGGATCAGGTTGTTGACTGTCAGCCAAACTGTGTTACTCTGTGTTTGTACGTTACTCTATATTTGTGAGAAAGTTGCATAATCCTCAGACTAAACAGTCATGAGATATTACATCAACTCTACTAAGCAGAAATCAGAAGTTAAGATAAATGAAGTAACTGGAGTTCAGAGAAGTTGAATAATTTGCATAATATAATTTATCACTAATCAACCATGCCAGAATGCGAACATGCACCTGACTGATTTAAACCCTATCTTTAAATATACAGAACATAATATTCCATACTAATATTAAAATCAGAAAATTCTATTTCAGATGGTATCTTGCTAAACACTTTAATTTTACAAATGAAGTCACTGCAACTCAAAGAGATTTGAACTTATCTTGAAAAATCCAGGAATTTCTAACCATAACTGGATATGTAGAATTCCTTTATTTCAACCCAATATTTTCCTCATCGAAGAGGACTTTGGTTCATAAATATCTGACAATTTCCCTTCTTCCTCAAATAGGAAAGCCTGTTTTATAGCTGAGTGTATACTTAATAGCATCTTGAGTATTGATTGAGCACCTGTTTTGTGTGAGGCTGAGAGAAAATCAGGTTTGCTGCTCAATGTAAAGAAATCCCAATGTATGGACTGAAAAATAACTCTGGGGGTAAAGCACTTGGACCCCTTAGCACACCAGCACAATACAGCTAGTGGCATATGTAGTGACCAACAAGGAAAAAGTATGGACTAATACCAATGGTTGTCCTTTGACTGCCACACATGTGCTGGGGAGCACATGTATCTGCAGGCACACCAATGTGGTTTCACATCACATTACTCACACAAAGATTTAAAAATATCATGATACAGCATAGGCAGACAGGATGACACAAGGGGATCAATTCAAAAGGTCTTTAAATAGAACACTTTAGAAAGTTTCAGTTTTAATTTTAAATTCTAATAGTTAGATTTGGCATACAAAATATGCTACCCTTGTATCAAACTAAATTTTTAAATTAAAATATAATATCATTCCCTTTTCTTTCTTTCCTCCTCCTAACTGTTCCTATTATGTTTTCTTAAATGCATGACCTCTTTTTCGTTAATTATTATTGTTACACACATACAACACATGTGTGTGTGTAAATAATTATTTAAAAGATAACCTCCTGAGTTCATTTTGTGTTGTATGTGTTTATTTAGGACTAACCTCTTGATGTTGGACTGTTAGGGGGATAATCTCTGTGGAAGACTAATTCCTCCTCTTGGCAGTCATTAATTGATTATAGCTCTTCATTTAGGGGTGAGGACACAAAGATTTTCCCCATCCCCTCTGGCATATTAACTGGTATTATCATTGTGGGTTTTGTTTAGGAAACCATATTGTTGAGATTTCATGAGCGTACTTCTTTGTAATATTAAGAAGAAGGACAACCAAAGAGTGATGTTTCAGTCCTCCTTAAAAGGAGGAACAAAAATATTCATAGGAGGGGATATGAAAACAAATTTTGGAGTAGAGACTTAAGGAATGGCCATTCACAGCCTGCTCTACCTGGGGATCCAGCCCATATATATATAGCCACCAAAACTAGACAATATTGATGAAGCCAAGAAGTGCATGCTGACAGGAGCCTGATACAGCTGTCTCCTGAGAGGCTCAGTCACAGCATGACAAATACAGTGTCGAATGCTAGCAGCAAACCATTGAACTGAGAATGGGGTCCCAGTTAGAGGAATTAGAGAAAGGATTGAAGGAGCTGAAGGGACTTGCAACCCCATAAGAACAACAATGCCAACCAACCAGAGCTCCCACGGACTAAACCACTACCCAAAAACTACACATGGACAGACCCATGGCTCCAGCTGCATATGTAGCAGAGGATGGCCTTGTTGAGCACCAATGGGAGGAGAAGCCCTTGGTCCTGCCAAGGCTGGATCCCCCACCACCTCCAGTGTAGGGGAATATCAGGGCAGGGAGGCAGGAAGGGGTGTGGCTGGGGAGGGGGAACACCCTTATAGAAGGGGGAGAGAGAATGGAATAGACAGCTTATGGACGGGAAAACGAGAAAGGGAATAACATTTAAAATATAAATAAAAAGTATCCAATGATAATAAACAAAGAAAAAAGAAAAAAAAAGCAGGCACAATCTTGCAGCAGACTTCTTGGTCCTTTGGCTCTTTTAATCTTTCTCTTCTTTCTTCCTTGTTCCATGAGTCGTAGCCATAGGAATTGTGTTGGAGATGAATTGGTCGGGAGCTGGTCACCCTATGGCCAATACGGCTGTGCATTTTGGCTACTTGTGGTTTTCTCTGAGAATCTCCATCTACTGTAAAAAGAGTCTTCAGTAATGCGAGGGGAGAGGCACACTTATCTGTGGATATAAAGATAAGTATGTGGGAAGAAGTTATTTCAGTTTTGAAATGTTCATTAAATTCTTTCCAGCTCCCATTCAGGACTGCTGCATTTTTATTTGGAGCCATTTGGAGAGCCTGTCCACACCATTCATTAGATGCTGTGATAAAGGTATGACAGCCAAGTCAGGCCTTCTCTTCACGACCAGAACAGCAGGTTTTACAATGGGTTTGGACTTTTCTAGCTCCTATAACTGGGTTGATTAATGGTAGAACTGTGATACTGCATATTGACTTGTCTGACCTGGGGTGATAAGAACTTCATAGAAAAAGATATGTTTTCAATCATCACTGTTAATAACCATTTGGAAACAACCTTATGAATTTACAGAAATAAAGCTCAGATTACATTTTTTCTTTTTTTAATTGGATATTTTATGGATTTAAATTTCAAATGTTATCCCCTTTCCAGGTCCCCCCCTTTTCAGCTCCTTCCCTTCCATCCTCCCTCCCCCTGATTCTATGAGGATCCTCCCCTTCCCACCTGCCCACTCCCACCTCACCATCCTGGCATTCCCTTACACTGGGGAATCCAGCACTCACAGGACCAAGGGCTTCTCCTCCTATTGATGCCAAACAATGCCATCCTCTGTTATATATGTGGCTGAAGCCATGGGTTGGTCCATGTGTACCCTTTGGTTGATGGTCTAGTCCTTAGGAGGGATCTGGTTGGTTGAAATTGTTATTCTTCCTGTGGGGCTACAAATCCCTTCAGCTCCTTCAGTCCTTTCTCTAACTCCTCCATTGGAGACCCTGTGCTCAGTCAAATGGTTAGCTGCAAGCATCTTCATCTGTATCAGTAAGGCTCTGGCAGAGCCTCTCAGGAGACATCAATATCAGGCTTCTGTCAGTAAGCACTTCTTGGCATCAGCAATAGTGACTGGGTTTGGTGTCTGCATATAGGATGGGATGGGGCAGTCTCTGGATGGCCTTTCCTTCAGTCTCTGCTCCACTCTTTGCCCCTGTATTTCCTTTAGACAGGAGCAATTCTGGGTTAAAATTTTGAGAAGAGTGGGTGGCCCCATCCCTGAACAACCGGCCTCACCTAACCTCTGGATATGGTCTCTACAGGTTCTCCCTCCCCTTTGTTGGGCTTTCCAGCTAATCTCATCCCTATTGGGTCCTGGAAGCAGCTTGCTTTCCTGGCATCTGGGACTTTCTGGTGGCTACCCCAGTCCCCATATCCCATTGCTACATACCTCTGTTCAAATTCCTGACCCCCTGTATATCATCCTTGTCTCCTCTCATACCTGATCCTGTCCCCCCTTTCCCCTCCACTTTCTCTCTTCCTCTCAAGTCCCACCCACCCTCTACTTCCAGAGAATATTTTGTTCCCCTTTCTAAGAAGGACTGAGGCATTCACATTTTGGTCTTCCTTCTTCTTGAGCTTCATATGGTCTGTGAATTATATCTTGGGTATTCTGAACTTTTGGCCAAAAACTCAGGTGACAGCAGGTGACAGAGGAACATTCCTTCATTGTTGGTGAGATTGCATGCTGGTACAACCACTCTGGAAATCAGTCTGGTGGTTCCTCAGAAAATTGGACATTGTACTACCTGGGCATATACCCAAAAGATGTTCCAACATATAATAACATGGACACATGTCCCACTATGTTCATAGCAGCCTTATTTATAATAGCCAGAAGCTGGAAACAACCCAGGGGTCCTTCAACAGAGGAATGGATATATAAAATGTGATATATTTAAACAATGGAGTACTACTTAGCTATTAAAAACAATGACTTCATGAAATTCTTAGGCAAATGGAGGGAACTAAAAAATATCATCCTGTGTGAGGTAACCCAATCACAAAGGAACACATATAGTATGCCCTTACTGATAATTAGATTACTTTTTTACTTAGGTTAGAGATAGGAATAGAAGGAGGATTAAGTGGATAAAATACATGGTTAATGGCTAGGAAGAGTTTCGTTAACTTGGCAAGGGTGAGAAAGAGGATGATTTCTTCTCTAATTGGGAGAAGGGACTAAGACTCTGCTCACGTATGACATAGTAATTTGTTTTTCTTGCTTATCCTTCATTTTGTGTACTGTTTTCTAGTTAACATAGTTTCAGACATTTCCATGCACATATGTCATTATACTCTGTTTTACCTTGTACTGTCCTCACTACCCGGTTTCTCACATTTTCTACATCCTTCCCTCCCGTCAAAATACTCAGTCCTTCCTGCTCTAATGTCTTGTGTGTTCTATTACCCATTCTTATTACCCATCCCTACCACCTTTCTCTGGCTTCTTTCATTTCCTGCACATATATGCATATGTAAATTTAAATGTAGATTACATATGGGAGAAAAGCTTGTTAGGTTCATCTTTCTGAGTGTTATTTATATTTAACACAATCCAATGATCTTTAGTTTAAATCATGTTCTTGCCAGTGCCACTGTTCCACTCTTTATTATACCCGAGTTAAACCCAGTGCACTGTATTTTGTTTGTGTATTCATTAGCTGTTAGAACTCTAGACTAACCTTATATTTTAACTGTGGTAAATAATGTTTCAGTAAGCATGGATATGCATGAACCTGTGGGGTATGTTGATTTAGGATACTCTAAGTATCTAGGAGTATTACAGTTAAATGACAAGGTGGTTGTGCTTTTAGATTTGTGGGAAAACCCCATACTGGTTTTCATGGTGGCTTAACCAGTTTATATTCTTATCAGGTGTCACAGAGTTCTAAACAAACAAACACATAAATTCAAACATTCTGCTGAAGAGGAAGAGTGGTTCCATCAAAAGATTTTTATTTTGGTTTTCACACTGGATGCTCCTTCTACTGATTCCCTAGGGACCATCTTTCAATGTCTCTTGCTTGCTGGAGCTTTCGTGCTTTGGCTGTCTGGGGGTTGGACTCCCTCTCTTGTCATGTAAAGAGACACACCTGATCTAGGAAGGAATCCTCAAACACACTTGCTTTTTTCAGTCTGACTACAGTAAAGATGAACATTTCATAGACTGTGTGTACATATTTCCGAATAAAAAAAAATTCAATATAACTTTGCCTTGCTTAACATTCCAAAAGCTCAGAATAAGATAGTTTAATAAACAATATAAAGGGAAGAAAATATAGAGCAAAGATTCAGAAAACTATACTCTCAGGCCAAATTTCACTGCCTGAAATCTAACAACAGTGCCTATAATTTTAAAGGGTTATAATGAGATAAAAAGAAAGATACATGCATATGTCCTATAAAACTTAAAGTATTTATAATATGGCCCCTTTCAGAAGCACACTCTTTCTAGCCCTAGTTCAGAACAACACTAAAAAATTTAAACCTTACCAATTCTATTCTTGATAATTATTTTTATTTGCAAATAATTTTTGTTAAGTTTTTATTTTATATTGATGATACAGTGATTTATTAACTGTTAAGACTTGTCGATAATGTAATATTTAAATTACATCTGGTATTTTATATAGATCTTAAAAGCCAGGATAATATGTGGTAACACTTGTCTCTGTCAGTGAGATTGCCATCCTTATAATACAAATTGTGCCATTAAAACATGAGTTTCTCTTCATGGAATCTATATTGGCAAAATTTACGTATGCTGTTATTTCTACTTGAGTAAATTTTAAACGAAGCATACATTACTGTAATAAAAAACAATATTGGGCTCAGGACACAGTTCAGTAGTAGGACCATTGTTACTCATGTCAAAGGCCTTGTGTTTGACCTCTGATGCTACCAAAAAAAAAAAAAAAAGTCTAGAATGAATATAGCCATACTTCCTGGATATTCTGTATCAGGGAACAGTTTGAACTTCTTAGAACTTAAGAGTATATAAATTGGGGGGAAAGCAAATGACATTTGGTAACACATACCTGGACAGTAAATACAATTTTCTATCAGAGAAAGGGAATTAGCAGTGAGTAGAATTATTCAGAATAAAACCAAGAATATTTTCTGGAGATAAAGCCATTAGGTAAAGCAAAAATGAGATTCACTGTGCTCTTTGAACTTGTAACTGTAATCATTCAAAATATATGATGAATCCCCCAAACATAGGGCTTCCGAAAGCTTCTTAAATGACACACCAAGTGTGTGACAGACACCTTGTCTTCATTATAACATAATCAATAAGGCGGATGGTGATTTATGAAGCCTCATTAGTGAATATGTAAATTACATAAGACTGGAAGAAGGTATTTAGTAATGGCTTTGAGAAATTTTATAATATCCATTGCAAAGTTGACATTGGGCTTGATATATGAAATGGTTGTTATTTTAGGTAATATTTTAGTTACAATCGAGTTACTAACAAACAGATAATTCATCACCTTTTGAAAAGGATCAGAACGCTGTTTTCATGCTTTGGAAACTACCTCTCTGTTTTGGACTATGTGCACGATGTCATCTTAGCAGGATTGATATAATCCTCCCTTTGGAAAGAATAACATATCTTGACCCTAGAGGTTAAAAATATCTCTGATTAGACATAAACTTCATTTTCAAGGTGAAATAATTAAATAATGTATATTCATGCAAGAAGAAGAAAATAAACTGAGAAAACACAGAAGCAAAGATACATGTTTGGGTATAAAATACTAACTGAACAAAATAATCATAGAATTTTTACACATGGAAAAGAAGACAGAGAGTTCAAGTTCTAATTCATAATACAAAACTTAAATTTTGTGTTCATCAACATTCTTTGAGTGAAAATCTCTTCAACTGAAAATTGAATTACTTAACTTATTCTAGAGTAATATATAGTTTTTTAAAGAAAAAAAAACAGCATAGAATCTGAGAGCACATTCCCATGTAGATGAAATTGATTTTAACATCATCAAATTTCTACACTCTAATTAGATTTACATTTTCAATTTTGTTCAAATAAGTCAGACATGCTTTTTGCAAAGTCTCCTCCTAAGGGTTGGCTCTACTGTAACTCTACCTTTATTCTAATTAAAAATGCTGCTTCCATGAATCCACCTGAAGATTCAACAATGTCACAAATGTCAAAGCTTTAGTTGCAAAAGTTCCACACTAAATACATTTTCATATTCACGTGAAAGACATATAATTCATATTACAGATAAACTCAAGTCTGAGAATATATTTTTATGTAGAAATTTGCTATCCACAATAAATGATATGTATATATGCAGGCAATAGCTTAGGTATCTTCATGTCAGAAGTGAGATTCAGATCATCTATTATAGCTGCATTAAAAGGCTTAAAACCACCACCCTCCAGGCATAGCAGTCTTATTTGGAGGAAGTAGTCCTTCAGGTACTACCAACTGCATGTAGAGATATAAGAAAGATGGCTGAGATTTCCTGTTGATATAACTTTTTTACATTGTGTGAAGGCGTATTTCTATATTTTCAATTCTTATTCAGTAATAACAGCGCTAAATGTTGGCAGGAAATTGGTATTGTCATTTACTCATCATTGGCCATATATTTGTAAATATTTGTCCTTCCACACTTGCTCAGATACTTGAAGGCCAGATAGCTCTATGTACCCAGAGACAAGGAGGTTTTCCTGCTGCTGATTGGTTATAAAAATATCTGATGGCCAATAGTTAGGCAGTAAGTAGGGAACAGAACTTCTAGGAGAGAGGGACACTAGGAGAAGAAAGAAAGGAGATTCAGGAATGGACACAGGAGGAAACAAATGGACCACAGTGGAACAGAGAAGTATGGAGCTAGCCATATGGAGGGTCATAGGCCAGAACATTGGGCTAATTAGATGAGCTAGTTTGAAGACTGCCCCAGCAATGGCCTAAGTTTTAAACTTTAATAGCCACCAGTGGGTCCAAGAAATATTTATATCACCAGTGGGTCCAAGAAAGTCCTGCTGTAATTTCCCATGGTAGGTCAGAAAAAATAAAATGAAATAATTTGTGAATAATCCCATATAAAACACACAGACAAATGTGGGCATTAGTGCCCCCTCCTCCTCGTCCTCCTCGTCCTCCTCGTCCTCCTCGTCCTCCTCGTCCTCCTCGTCCTCCTCGTCCTCCTCGTCCTCCTCGTCCTCCTCGTCCTCGTCCTCCTCCTCCTCAGTAATGTATAGATTAAAATGATACCATTTGATGAAGAGTATCTAAAGGGGTTACACTTTTCTAAAAGTCTCATCCTTTTAATACAGAGAATCTTCGTATTCCTAAATTTAAATTGTCTCTTCTTCTGTGAGAATGGTATCCCCAAGTCTACCTGTGGTCATACGATCATAGTGACAGATAAAATAATTAAACAGTTTTCAAAGTGCAAAAAACTTCTGTTTCAGAATTGGTGAAGGTCAACTGAAGTGAATTAGGCCCTCCCTGATCTTACACACATATAGCATAAAGATAGAGTGCTATCACCACAAGAGTATAGATGTTACTATTAGCACATACTCAATAAAGGTTCCCAGTCTTGTCTATTGTTTTCCCTATTGTTGATGACTGAGCACAGTACTTTGAACATTAGACACTGACAAAGTATCTGAAATGAATGCACGCATGAGCTAGCAAATCTATGAAAAGCTCACCAGAGCCTCTGTTTCTAATACTGATGCTTTTCATGTGGTTTTCATGAGGAAATCTCTTATCATTTTTGTTCTTCAGTAGACCAAAGATGAATGATTTGTGATGAAGGTAGACAGAATTGAGTTACTAACAAACGGACAGATAATTCATCACTTTCTGCCAAGGAACAGAAAGGTTGTTTTCATGCCTTGCAAAATACCCCTCTGTGTTGGATCTGATGTCATCTTAGCAGAATTAGTCAGTATGATGGTTAATAATAATAATAATGATGATGATGATGATAATAATAATAATAATAATAATAATAATAATATAGTGAGTTACTACTGTGAAGTAGAGACTTGTAGGTGAATATTCAGTCACTTTCAAAGGGAGCAGTGTTGTTTCCTCCTTTCTTATTCCTTTCTTTTTCTTCTTGGCCTTGAAAAAAAGGAGCCTTCCTGGCATGTGCTCCAATCAAATGTGCTGCCACAAGCCTATTTGGTTATGGATTAGCACCTCTAATACCATGAGTCAAAATAATCCTCTTCTATCTATAAATTGACAAACTCTGGTACTCAATACAATAATAGAACACTGACAGGTAAGAAGACACATAAGTGTCTCAAAAGACATGTTTCTTCTTTGATTCTACCAGAAAAAATATCTGCTTACCTCTCTGAGTATGTCCACTGCTACTTCCACTGTGCTGTTTTAGCTTGCCTTATCTCAACTTTTGGACGGGTCTTAACCTTTGGGTCAATACCCTTTTGTGGAGTTTAACAACTATTTCACATGGGTCACCTAAGACATCAGAAAACACAGATACTAATATTATAATTCATAACAGTAAAAAATTACAACTGTCATAACTGTAATGACTGAAGTAATGAAAATGATTTTATGGTTGGGTGTAGAGGATTTTTAATCCAGCAACATGGCTGCTGTAATCACGTTCAAAGAGCTCTGGGTCTGTGTGATCCAGTTGGATGCAGACATGGCCTTAGTATCTACTTTTAATACCAAATAATGATATCTAATTGAGGGGCAGACAAAGTGACAAATCAGCAGAAGATTTGAGTGAATGAGTCAGAGATGTGATATACTCAACTGAAGAATAAAAGGACACAGGGAGACGCAATAGTGTAGAGCTGAAGTCAGTTCTGTTCAGTCAGTTGAGTTCAGTACATTGGAGTTGATCGGGAAGATGAGAATCCATGCTGTGAGTGCAGTGCAGTGGAGTTGATTTCCTTTGTGAGCTCAGTGCAGGTTAGCAGAGGCAGTTGAAGCTAGACAACCAGAAGGAGCCAGAAAATAGGAATAAACTGGTTGGTTTGAGGCCACCCAGAGCAATTCAGTCAGATGCCAAGAGAAGCCAGATCAAATCAGCCTGGGCTGCTGAGTTGAATTAGACATCTAGAGTCTAGAAAGAACTACAAATGGTGACCTTATTTAGCAGAAAGCCTCCAAGACGATTACATCTAGTGAATGAAAGATACACTTATTTAACTACATTAAAGTGTCACACTATTAGGAAGGTTAAGAATTACTGGACTAAAGAAAGGGAATTTAAAAAATAGTACATTGGAGTTGCTGATAGCCTCATAAACAATGCTATGGTTTGACTGGTTGTCTATGAAGAGGTTATAAGATTTATGAGCCAAATGGCTAAGCTAGACAGTCACAGAAACAAGTGTTCAATTAAATCAAATTCTACAGTCAGGTAAAGGGCTTGGCATATAACACACTGGTAGAATGAATATCTGCCCTGAAAAATTGGATGCCATCTCTACTTATCGCCAAGATTAACACATGAATTGAAGTTTGAATGAAACTCTTTGGTAGATTGCCTGTCTAGCATGCACAAGGTCTTGGGTTCAATGAACACACACACACACACACACACACACACACACACAAATGTGCACATATGCACATGGCCACACCGAGTGCAGTAGTATGTTCACTTTTGAATCTCACCAGTTGAGAGACAGAAGCATAATCCAGAGTGCAAGCTCAGCTTGTTAAGTCAGACTTCAACTTGATTCATAGTTATGAAAAGTTCGTCATGCAAATTTCAGATTCAGAATATTGATTCGTCTTTGCTATCGATACTCTGTATCCCTTATGACTAAAAATCTTCATATTATATTACTTCCAGTTATTAAAGGATACTTAAAAAATTACTGTGCTCATTCTGCTATCTTATTGAACCTGAAGCAAAAAAAAAAAAAAAAAAAAACCAATGCCAAGCAACCAGAGCTTCCAGGGACTAAGCCACTACCCAAAGACTATACATGGACTGACCCTGGGCTCCAACCTCATAGGTAGCAATGAATATCCTAGTAAGAGCACCAGTGGAAGGGGAAGCCCTGGGTCCTGCTAAGACTGAACCCCAGTGAACGTGATTGTTGCGGGGAGGGCGGTAATGGGGGAGAGGATGGGGAGGGGAACACCCATAGAGAAGGGAAGGGGAGGGATTAGGGGGATGTTTGCCCAGAAACCGGGAAGGGGAATAACAATCGAAATGTAAATAAAAAATACCCAAGTTAATAAAGATGGAGAAAAAAAATCTATGATGCGATAGTCTGTGGAGATTATCATCATAACATTTATGCTTGACATAAGGTGTTCACAGAAGCAAACTATGTTGAAATTATCTTCTAATAGTATACAAATAGATTATGTTTTCTGTTATTTATTTTGGGTTTGGCACCATGCCAAACACTTGTGTATAGGGATGCATATGCTATTCTTACTATCCTACACAGAGAGCTGTCTTGTTCTTGTCTGACAGAACAACAAATGGGAGCTTAGGGAAACTGATTTTACCAGGGTGGCACATTTAAAAAATAGTAAAAAGTCAAGTATTTAAGCTAGGTAATTGTTTCATGTTTTTTCTTCTTTAGAATTGTAATGTTCATAACAAAAGGACTAATGGTATACTATTATAGTCAAAACTTTAAAAGTCATGTGACCTCTTTCATAAATTTTTTGTTTCATTAATATTCTCTGTCATCATCTCCTATATAGGAAAGGTGAGTATGAATTTGAAATCATGCCATACGTGCAGCTTATTTCACTCGAGCAAATAATGTGTATGATCAAGCGCTACGTCGGAAGCTACAAGTTTAATGCTTGCCTCAAATTTTATCATATGAAAGGATAGTTAGTTGACTTTTCACTTATCCTTGCATTTATAGAGTATTGTTAATGTAATATTATTAAAATTGAGGCTTTACCAGAAATACCAGGACGACAACAATCAGATAATCATCTGTTTTTGTATGCATGCATACATACTATCTATTTGTGAATCCCAAATGCCATTTCTGATATTTTTATTTCTCATTCCTGCTGAATTTAATGATTTGTCTTAAGAGTATTTGTTGATGGAATATAGCTGACATGGACTGAACAGCTTGTCTTATTGAACTGGTCAGCAAAAAAAGTCGTTTCTTTTCTTGTTACTGTTTTCCTGTTGCCCTTGACTATGCTGATCTACTGAACTTGTCTGATTGGAGCTAACTTACTCTTTGTTAGAATGTAGCAGAAAATATGTTTAGTTACAGGAACATCTTTAATAATTATCATCTGTCATAAGAATATGCAAATTAGCAACATAAGGAAATGCTTGTAAGGCATGCCAAGGTTCTTTAATAAAAATTAATCAAAGTTTATAACATTGCACACATGCAGAGAATGAAAATAACCTCTTCATATTGGTTTTTAAGTCTGAAATCCAAAAATAATTAGGCCTAAATTCACATAGCTAGTAAAAGCAATCAACTTGAAACTTCCCTCTCACTTCCTCTTGAGCCATTTTTCTACCCCTTTTCCCTATATGAAGCACAAGCACACAAGAACACTGTTATATATGCAAACCTGGGGGCATATGTGTTAAAGCTATAGGGTAGTTCTTGACTGGGTGTGGCAATACCTTCTCTTAGCCTTCTGTCCCGGTCTGTAGCATTTCAATGTTGCTATAAAATTAAAATAAAAGCTGTCTTTTATTCTGCACTAGATCCAGCACCGTAGTGCCCCATGACATCTGTTAGACATCTTCATCTCAGTCAGCAAAGCGTCTCACCCGCTCTGCTCCATCCCATGTCACATTGTTGATGGCTACCCTCTGAGCCTGGCAACAATCTCTCTACCCATCTAGTTCCCAGGGTAGGTTGCCACTATGTCAGACATACACATCCCAATTTCATGGTGGCCTAGTGTTTCTAGCCACCACGCACTTTCTTGAACTTATATCACCACATGAAAGAACACACAACACAATAACCTCTGATCCAATTGATAAGATATAATTGCCCACCTAGACATATAAAGCCCTGTGCACATCCATCCCTTAAGAATATTCATAACAATCTGTAACTGTGTAAAGAGGAATCTTAACATCCACCTCCATGTTCTCTCAGCTCCTTCTCCTCTTCTTGTTTCAGTTTCCTCCCCTCTCTAAAACTTTTCTTCTACCCATCCTTCCTTCTTGTCCAATGACAGGCTTCCTTCTATCCTATACCTGCCTTCACCTGTATAATGACATCATCCTGCATTTCAGAGGAGCAGTCTCTATTGCTTCTGAGAGGGCATCAAGTTCCTACTCAACAGCACTTGCTCAATGGTGGGTACATCTAATTTTGAATTTGTTTTCATTATTCCTATTTCCCCCTTTAATGCACGAATATTGTTCCTTGGGACAATTGCCATAACTAAAGTTCTTTCATAAAACCCTTTGTTCACATTTGGGCTAAACTATAGAGAATTTGTGCTTTTAACTCAAGTAGATAGACAGGTCCTAACCTGTTCTAGTTTGGTTTCTATTTCTTCTATAAATCTCATAACCAAAAGCAACTTGGGGAGGAAAGGGTTTACTTCATCTTAATACTTGCAGGTAATAGTATAGGTAATGGTTTATTGCTGAGAGAAGTCAGGGCAGGAACTCAAGGCAGAAATCTGGAAGAAGGAACTAAAGCAGAAATCATGGAAGATTTCTGCTTACAGGCTTGCTTCTCATGTGACTTGTAGCCTAAGCTCATACAGAGCCCAGGACCACATGCCTAGGGGTGGTGCTACTCACAGAGGGCTGGCCTCTCCCACCTCGGTCAGCAAACAAGAAAATGCATTTTACACTTGCTGATAGGATAATATGATCCAGATAAAATACCTTAGCTGAGATTCCCTCAAATAACCTCTGGCTGTGTCAAGATGAGAGTAGACACTAACTGTAACATGCACACACAAACAGTCACACACACAGATACACACACACTCACACACACACACCCACCCACACACACACACACACACACACACACACACACACACACACACACACACACACACACACACAGACACACACACACACACACACACACAGACACACACACACACACACAGACACACACACAGACACACACACAGACACACACACACTCAGACACATACAGACACACACAGACACACACAAAAAAGACAGCAGACACACAGAGACAGATAGACACACACAGAGACAGACACACACAGACACACAGACACACACGCACACACACACACACACACACACACACACACACTGCTGCACATACTTCAAAAAAAATGAAGAAAAGCCATAGGATAAAAAGAATCTTGAAGAAATAACAAGTGATAAACATGTTCAATCTAGGGATGCTTGTTATTCTTTTCTCAACATGTGCCTGCTGTAAAATAAATATTTTATCATTATATATATTTTAGGCAAAAGAGATTAATGTTTTCTATCTTACGAGCCAATAGCTATTAATACCCTGATATACTTTCAACTTTTACTTTTCTTAAGCTAATATACTTACTTTTATTGTTGAAGATGGTCAGTGGATATTCAGTGCACTCTAGGTAGCCAGTACTGCATCTCACCACACCATGTAGATTGCTCCAGATATTTTATTATTTCCTTATTCGGAGGCATTATTTATTGTTTGAAAGTATTGTCATCAAATTTAATACTTAGAGAAATCTTATCAACATTAAACAATGACAAAGAAGGCACATTTCATCTGAAGATTCCGCTGTACGTTATATTTCAACTAGCGATGTGTGTGACAGGTCTCCCTTGCTATTGTCTAAGTTATTCTGTCTATGCATGTGTATAATTTGAAGGGAAAGTGGTGTCTATAGCTATTCCCTGGTATTAACATGATTGATAGGAAAGGTGGAAGTGGCTTCAAGCTTTCCACATGTTGCTTGTTATTTCTACTCTTTACCATGGTAAATTTATTTAAACCTTAAAAGAGTGGTTCAGATCCAAAAATTTTTCATAAAACAATTTTTAAAACAGGAGTGAAAAAATTAAAAAACTATTACTCTTAAAAGGACTATATATTCACACACACACACACACACACACACACACACACACACACACACACACGATGGCTATTACTGGTTGATAACGACTACATTTAGAATGAACTATAGTCTAGAATGGACATCCAGATCTTGAGGCTGGAAGACACAGGCTTCTGACCTGGTTCTTGACATGGAGGACTTGAGGCATAGTGGCTATGAAAAGCTTAGGTCGAGGGAAGGTGTATATGCTTTTAATCCCAGGAAACTGAGGCAAGCAGATCTCTGAGTTCAAGGCCAGCCTAGGACAAAGCAAGTTCCAAATCCAGGTGTGGTGGTACACACTTTTATTGGTGGAGGCCTACGTAAGGGCATTGGAAGAAGGAAGGCTCACTCCTCTTCACCTGTTTGCACTTACTTGCCGGAACAGCTTTTGGAACCTACTTCAGATTTCCAGCTTATATAGAAGAACAGGTCAAACAACTAGTTTCATGGTTCTGAGCAACTGCTAGATTCTTAGACTTCCCATTTGTAGCTGACCATTGTTGGGTTAGTTAGTATATAGAATGTAAGTTATTATAATAAATTCCTTTAATATATATAGACATGTCATAAGTTCTGCGACTCTAAAGTACCCTGACTAATATCACATGTGTATACACATTATATATGTGTGTGTTTGCATGTTTAAACATATACACACATACACATACATACACATACACACTATACACATTTACACATAGATGTATATGTCATATACATAATTTTTTAGATGGCCTCAAACTCAAAATCCACCTTTCTCTGTCTCCCAAGTGCTGTTATCACAGATATTCATAGTCATACTTGGTTCTATAGATGAATAGTTAAACAAAATTTATCAGATTCAAATATTTTCAGTCAATCTTTTAATCTTGAATGGATGTGAGACAAAAATTTTACTAAGTGCAACTACATTTCAGAAAGGAAAAGATAAAGCAATTATTGTATTAATTTCTTAACTAACAAATACACACATCAAATCTGTGTGAAAATATACAAAGCTCGCTTTATACCGGTGTTGAGAAATGCGTCAGAATGAAAATGGGTGGTGGGATAATAGTGTACAAGAAACACGTCATTGGACTCGAATGAGCTCATTGGTCTACACTCAGTAATCAAAGAGTCATGCAACTCAAGGAGTTCGAAAGTGTTCCGACAATTTATTTAGCTGGCTTGCTGCCTATCACAACTACGGTTGAGATTCTAGAACTATTTTGCTGTGCCAGAGGAAAGGATCCAATGCTTTTGGTAAACTAGAATGGTAAAAATCGGTCTTATTATAGAGTCACGTATTTACGGTAGGAAGTGTCATAGCTTCCGCCTCCTTGTGATTGCCAGGGATAAACTTTGGAGGCAAGTTCGAGTGCCACAGTGAAGCTCTGTGGCCATTCTTTGCAGGTGAGACTGCACAGTGGAAATTGCTATCATGAAACCAGGCACCTTTAATGCAGTGTAGATAACTGAATCCTGGGTGGTAAGAGCCAAAGGCAAGGGTGTAGTTACCTCAACAGCTAGCAGAGTTGAGGCAGTTAACGGTGTGACTTGTGAGACCTATGGCATTGGAGTTTGTCATTGTCTCCCTAGAGGAGAAATAGATGGGCACTCTACTAAACCCTCACTTGATCTGTGTAAGAGGGGGACTACTAGGTCAAGTGAAGTAAATTATAACAAAGACAATGTCATGATCCCCCATTTGATTCCCATACTTGAGGCAGTTTAGTCAGACGTGAATCCCTTGATAAAAGAGGCTGGCTCTACTTCAGAAAGAACTCTGCTACACTGCTAAATATTTACTTTGCTAACATGACTCCCAGTCTTCCTCAAAGGGATTTATAGCCTTTTAAAACCAGTCCTGAGGGAAAAGGCAATAATAAATTTTCAGGTACTAACAGTCTCCATGTCTGAACTCGCACTATTTCTAGTTGCCACTGTGATCTAGCAGTCAGGGTTGGGACTGTTGAAGGTCAGATTATGAATGGAATTTTAGTTTAGTTTCATCTTCCCGTGGGCTCTGCAGCTCACTAAGTCAATCCCGCAGCCATTTCTGGTGTTCTAGAGTATACGGTTGGAATAAACTATTCAGCACCCAGCTGAACATCCACAAACCAATGCTTCCTGTTAACACATTGAAACTATTACATAGGACACTGAAAAAAATGTATATCTCTTCCCGACCAATGCCAGGCTATGTTACTAATGCCAATTTGAAGCTCTCAATGTCTGGGCAATGTTCATTACTCTCCCTCCGTGTATGCCTTAGCATAATATGAACAACTCCATGAATTTTTAAAGGGATCATTGAATAAAACAGTGTATGCACAATTGTTTGTACAGTGCCTGCAATTATAACTACTTGCCAGCATCTTCCATCACTGTTGTGATGATCATTACTCAAGAGTTGCATAGAGTTCTGGGTAGCGAGAGATGACACGAGCTCTGTTTGTGCTTCAGTTTGTCTCTTTTTAATTAATTTTTTTTAAAGCATTCTCTGAGACCGATGTTTGCTGTCTGCCTGAATACAGCGGTGAGCGTATATTCCGAGCTTCACTGAGAGGATAGTTAAAATGTGATCTCCCTTAAGCTTGGCATTTGAGCTGCTCTTCAGAAGCTGTTTCAAGTATTTTAGCTACATTGTCTGCACACCCCATTTGCTACTGATTTTACTGGAAAACCACGCTTTTAAAAATCTTCGAATTGTATTTTTACCCATTGAAGTGAATATCTTCCGTCTCACAAATGGGCTATGGTATAGTCTAGTCCATCAACCAGGCTATTTCAGTTTTGTGCACCCGGCCTTGCTACAAGCATCTTAAGCACACAGAGGAAGAAATTTCTAGGAAATAAATGTGGAGACAATCATCTCCGTTCTGGATGCCTCCAGAGCATTTCTTAAAGGCATTTTATTTTCCAGGCAAGAAATGGTCCAAGGTTTTAATTGCATCGTGGAATCTAATGAGAAGGAGGAAGATGGCCTCCTTGATGATGAGGAAATGAAATATGCAAAGCAAGGCCGACCTTTCTGAGCATTGGACCTGGCACAGATATAATAGACTGACAGTTTGAAACATGATCTATGTAGGATTCAGAAGAGAAGTACAGTTAAATGCATATGCTCACTCATTATGTGCACATGCACACATGCACACATGCACACACACCCAAACACACACACACACACACACACACACAGAGAGAGAGAGAGAGAGAGAGAGAGAGAGAGAGAGAGAGAGAGAGAGAGAGAGAGGAACTTCCCAATACTACATTTTGACTGCTCTGAAATACAAGCAGGAACAGTCTTGTTTTATACATATAAAAAAGTCTGTGGGAGGACAGGCAAAATTTATGGCTTAGAGAAACTTCAGCTATCATGGGAAATTCTCTAGGCAAAGGCAGAGGAACTGATTTGGGGAAAGGCACGATTTATGGGCCCCTAACTTACACTTTTTTCTCTTCGCAGGGGAACCTCAGTAGGTAGAAGCTGCTTCCAAGGAAACAAAAGAAAAGAATGTGGAATCTCTTTGTTCTAGGACTTGGCTTTTCTCGTTTTCTTATTTCTTTATGTTTGCAGTAAAAAAGGAACCAGAGTGTTACTTCATTGTTTAAAAGATAAAGCATGTGGCCTGTGAATGTGTCTATTAGTAGGAGAGAAAGATGCTCGGTGATTACTTCTGGGAATGAGTTCATTTAGCAAGAAAGGTTGCTGTATTCAGACTCTGTACTCTGTGACTACACACCCTCCTTTAGCTATGTAGTGTGAAGAGGTCTAAAGATGAGGTAACTGGACATAATATCTCTTTCCTTTTGCTTCTGACTGGGCAGTATCTTTTTAATAGCTCTGAACTTTACTGACTCACAGGTAGACCATCTATGGTATTACAATTAGTCACAGTTATAACAAACAGATATCCAACAGATGCTGGATAAGGAATTTTTATTTGTATATTTATTATTTGAAAAGCTTTTGGAATTAGAGGAATTGTAGATTACTTTAACGTAGATACTATATATTGCATGTAAATATAGATGTATATATAAAATATATAACTCAAAAGTATACAGAATATAGTGTGGAAAATATCTAGAATTTGTCGCTGCTGTACTTGAGTTGCATTGTAACAAAGCAGAAGTGACAAGAGACAAATGAAAACATATTTTGCTGTTCTATTTAGTAGAAGAGAATCCCAGTCACTCCCTCCTTATCCAGCCCCCTCTGTGATCAGTGAGAAACACCCTAGTATGCAAGGAAAGCGATCGGTATTGCCTTGGAGTAGGCTTCTGTAATGGGAGCTGTAAGTGTGATTTCCTGAGCTCAGTGAATCTCTAGAAACTGATTTTCAGCAATGAAGACAAAATGGTTACACTCTTATACCGGAGTACACTGAAGTTATACAAGGTACGCTGGACTAAATATGCACTCACTAAACACCATTACTTAAGAATTATGGATTTACTAACAGCTTAGGACTGTGTAATTAAAGCAGCAGACTCTTATGGGTCCTTATGAGAACATCTTAATAATAAGAAACATTCACTGTGAGATTAAAAGTAAAACATGTTGGTAGCAATTTGCCACTGTGCACCCTTATGGCCACTGAAATATTTATGTTCTATTATGTGTTTTCTCACTTAATAGGACTTTTTTTTTTTTGCTCCAATTTGTCACACAATAGGGCATCTTTTTGCTTCAATCACCTCTTTCCTTACTCACATCCCACACAGCTATTAATTCCTCTCTGTTAGGAGACGAGAGTTTGGTCACTGTTCAAGGTCACATTACATCAGTGGGAAATGATTATCAGGCTCTTCTCCACATGTCGGATTAAATCTAGTAAGTGTTCTCAGACAGTGAAACGACATAACCCTTACAGACCCCTTTCTAGTTGTCAGTCTACTATGTTGATCCATTCCATCCATTCACAGTATCATTTAACTAGGTAAAGGACATTGTAGGCATTGGGGGCAGGCGAGCATTCCTGTAATCTTTGGGGAAACAAAAAAATGCGATTGTGTTTGCTTTTCCTTTCAGATGAGAAATAGCTAAGTTCTGCGGCCATTTTGGAAGGTTGTAAGTGTCACTAAGAGGAATGCGAGCTAAACTAGGTGGAGGAAGAGGAGGCTTCCACAATGGGAGAAAAAAATGAGAACTCCAAGAAGAACCACGGAATTTCACCAAAAGATCAAGGAACGAATAAACTGAAGGTGGACGATGAGAGAGTAGATAGGAATCCTGACGTCGTCTTTTTATTGTGCGGTGTCTTTAGATCCAGCTAATTAAATTCAGGCTTCCTGAGTAGATAGGTCTATATCATAATCGTTTTCTAGTTAACGAGTAAGAAAAAGCATATTTGGTAATATAAGTAGGCATGGAGTTGAGAGATAACGGCAGAGGGGGCTGTTACTGCAAAGGCCAGGCAAGGGTGATGAAGTCGGAATCAATATGTGTCAGTGTGAGCAACCCTGTAATAAAACGGGAACCTTTCAAACTCATTTCCTATTATTAGATTACACTCAGAATATTCAGAATTTAAATGACCTATCAAATTTTATGTAGTCATCCTTATGTAATGCTATCCACATTAACCTGTATCTACTGGGTCAGTTACTTATTTTTTTATTAACTTGAGGCACTGGAGTCTGATAAATCCAACCCCATGTTTTCTTTAAAGGAGATAAAACTCGTCCACAGCACTGATAGAGAGCAGTATTCCCTATCATCAATTTCAACAAATAGGAAATAACTTATTTTCTTGCCAGAAATCCACTCTCAACAGATAGGTGCTCTAAGAAATATGCGCTACTGAAGTAGTAATAGCGTATAAAACTCATAAATGACTAAAGGACACAGACCTTGATATGAAACTGAAAACAAAATAGGAAACGATTATTATTGATGCCATTTGTTTAAATCTCCCACTCTAAAAAAGCACTTTAATTACCATATGCTTATCATGTTGGTTGAATTCATTTATAGAGAGAATACAATCATTAATTATCATAATTAAGACACCTGAATTCAAATTGAATGGCGTTCATTCTAACCTCGGTTGTAGCTATGTTTTATCTCTGACAGTTGGGTTTCCAATCAAATGTTATCTGATTTTTTCCCCTTAATCATTAAGAAATGCTTTACTAATTAGCACATGAAATTCATGCCACATCAGACTGAATTGAATCAAGGCCTATTATCTTGAGCAGCGAGACACTTTGAAATTCTCGGTAATAGGGCATGAATATGTTATACGGTTCATACACATTTCATGAACTTCTACATTAGCACTATTTTTTTTCAAGACAGTGCCATTAATTATGCCATTTTCAGGACCTTTAATTCGATCATGCTGTTTAACAGCCTGTTAGATTGTGGCATATAAAGTCACACATTGATTTATCTTTGGTTACACTTTGGCAAAAATGATTGTATTTGGTTGCAAACAGCTTGCAGAGAATAGGAAGTAGTGGGTACAAAAAGACTCAAAGCACTCTGCAGCTGGACTCTGGTTTCAGGCTCTTGTGCCTGATGTCTTCACACAACCTTCCTGATCTGCCTAACATATTTGTATTACTCAGGATTGATTTCACGGCTAGTTTGGGGCTTGGCCAATGCAGAGCTCAGGACGGAAGCAGGGGGCACACTGTACTCCATGTGATGTTGTCTGAGAATGGCCACGTCTTCAGTAGCAAGGTCAGGGCTTCGGTTATGGCAGTGTTGACTTAAGGAATCTGTTTTTAGTCTTGGTGAGTCATCTTCATTATGACTTTTTTTCTCCGTGTGTCTGATGCCGCTTGCAGTAGACATCTTGCATGGTGTTAGCTCTGTCTGTAGCTCTGTTTATAGACCCTGCACAGTTATTCCAAGTCCAGCAAGCTATTGCCTGTCAGAACCCTGATTTATGCTGTGTTGAACATTTTGATGAACTTTGGCTGGACAAAGGTAAAGTGATGGTCTTTTGTCATTGTTGAAATGCAAAGACACTATATACAAATGACGGTCATCAGAGAGCTTTACAAAACATAAAAAGAGAATGAGAGACTAACAAATGATGTACAGCTCCTCAACCATCAAAACTTAGATGTTCTATAGCGCTAATGAGTTGGCAATGATGAGCCAACATCCTCACAAGGCATTAGTAGGCATTCTTTTGGTCTATGTAGTTTGGACATTTGGAATGTGTACTTTTCTGTTTGCTACATTATCCATGAGTGTCTGTGGCCTCTCTTTTGCTGTGTGGATAGGTTTTGGTATCAGCATTCATTACAATACTTTGCATTCTTCGTAGGCATTTTAAACTCTTACCTTTTGCACTAGCAAGCCTTACAATGAATGGATGGTACTACTTGCGTGATTCAAATAGTCTTTTCTTAATCTCGTGGAATTCTTTCTGTGACCTCTTATAGATACTTGTAACTGAGAATAATACTTAGCTTTACATAGAGCTCTTTTAATGTATAAAACCATGTATGTATGTCCCTATGAAAGTCTAGAGATTCACAACACTAACTAGTAGTAACAAACTATATGTGAGAATATGTTGCAGTAAAATCTGTGGGGATTGCTTTTTATTTCTTTCTCAGAATATCTTATGGTATTGTGGTCCTGGAGTCTTTTGTCCTATGAAGCTGCAAGATCATATATGCCTACATGATGACAATATAGTAAGGGGTATGACCTTTGACATTTATCTTTCACCTTTGAAAGCTGCCCTAAATACTGCAATAAAATAAAAACATAGAGGATAGGAACAGGTATTGGAAGGGACAGGAGAGAAGTACAGAGGGTCAAAAAATTGAATAGAAATATGGAGCAGTAGGGCACGGGAAACAGTAGCCACTAGAAAGTCCCAATTGCTAAGAAAGCGAGAGGCTTCCAGGACCCAATGGGGCAGGCTCTGAATAGCCATTCCTTCAGTCTCTGTTCCAAACTTTGCCTCCATATCCCCTCCTATGAATATTTTTGTTCCCTCTTTTAAGAAGGAGTGGAGCATCCATATTTTGGTCCTTGTATGTACAAGGAAAAAAAAGGTTATGTTCTAATAAGACATAAAGTGAAGTAGCCTAATTTCCTTCACTGTATGGACCTCTATAGAATTAAATGTTTAATTTCTGTTAAGTGTATTTCTATGCTTCCTTATATAAAATAATATATATATATATATATATACATACATATATACACACACACAATAACAGCTAACAGCACACCTGGTTATTCCTAATAATAAATAAAAATTATTTGGGGGTAATTTATTTCACTGCAATATATTTAGAAAGTATGTTTGGAGAGAATATATGTAGTTTAAGTCAACACCAGAATTAAGTATTCAGCAAAGAATTCTTTATGTGGTTATATCAAAATATTTGGTTTCTGTATATTTATGAATGTGAATTTGTATGTGTGTGATATATCTATGTGTGTATTTGTGTGTGCATGTGTGTACATTTGTGTGTATTTGTGTGTATTTGTATTTGTATTTGTGTGTCAGTGTGTATACCTGTGTGTGTGTGTGTGTGTACAGAGAAAGACTTCAGGGATGGGTAGATAAAACTCCACAATATTAAACAATGCAGAGTTCATACAGTACTCCACAATCCAAATATCTCTTAGATCTAGAAAGTCCTTTAGTTTTTTTATGTACTTTTATAAGTTAGAATCTTACAATCAGAAATAGACTGCACGTTACCTGATGCTATGCTGCTAATTAGTGGAGGCTTATTTCTTACCATTCACTCATCCAGAGACTGTGATCCAAATGAAGTTCGAAAACACACTGGGTTTTCATAGTTGACTTTGTTTTCTTTCCTTTATAAGAGCAGTGAGATTTGCAGTCACACTGTGTGGGGTCTCTCACATTGTCCCAGTAGACTGCATAAAAGACTGTCGACTGCATGCAGTGTTATTTCAAGATCACAAGATGTTTTAAAAACAGATGGCAGTATACATGAAAGATCACAGGAGAGAGCAGTTCACAGCAGTAATTAAAAAGATCCTGCACAATAGAAAGGCTTTTAAATTAAGCAGTAAACTTTACATAATTAGGCATTCTTTTTTGTGGGCATGTTGGGCACAGGTTTTAGGCAGAAAGATTTTCCCCCTGTCAACAGTATCTTTTCTCTATTTTATAGCTTAAGAAAAGGCACTTGAACGTTGTTCCTGATCAGAACGGGAGAGTAAAATATGTATCTACAGAATGATTAGAATAACTTAGGAGCTTTCCTAAGGAGCCAGAACAGCCAATTCCAGCACAATGTAGAATGTCAGAGAGTGGAATGCTTTGAGGAAGGCGTATCATGGGAAGTCCCATGACGCAGTGCCCAGGCATTCAAAGGCAGTAGAGTGTATTTTCACCAATTTTCAGATCTGGCAACGCTTCTCAATTCTAAAATAAAACGAGTGGAAATAGTAGCAAAACAGAAACAGCGACAGAAAAGATCTGGTACAAATGTCCTTGGTTGATTTGCTGCATTATCCAAGACTCTCAGTCTCTAACCAAACCGAGTAAATTCTTTGGGCCATCTTGGCTACTTGAGATCACTAACACTGGGCCAGTCACTCCTGCAGATTCCTTACTTTTGTATTTATCTATTTGGATAAAGCTTTGGATTTAAACCAGTACTTTGCATGCGTTAAAATACTTTAGTGTTTCAGGTGCAGAGTTTGGGGCTGGCGGTAAGAGCTGATTGCTCTAGACTATAGAACTTTCTGAGTCCTCCTACAGAAACAAACATTGTTCCAGTGGTTTCATAACGCATGTTAAGAGCTATCAGTACCAAGAGGATTTTAGTTCTCAAAAGCTGGACTACGTTCGGGTTCATGCTCCCTTGCCTGTATGGTCCTATTCTTTAGCAATTCAAAGTCTTGCTGAATTTTGACCTTAGCATCCATTATGTGAATCATACCCCTTATCCACTTTTAGACTTTAGTGGAAAATCTCTCAGGTACAGATAATGGGATTTGCATAACATCCGATGTGAGCTTGAAGTATGACATCACCTCTGTAAATCTCGGGCTTGTTTCCATTGTCCACTGAAGTGGAAACTTAAGGGTTCTTTGGAAAGTTAGATGTGTCGGATGTTGTTTTGCTGGGAAAACATGTGAAGAAGTTTTCCCGAAGCAGACACAAATGAAAGGATATTTTGCTAAAGCAGGCATGTGCAGGGATGTTTCACTGAAGCAGACACAAGCAAAAGGATGTTTTGCTAAAGCGAGCTCGTGAAAGGATAAGTGATGAAGGACTCACTAAGGACACACATGTATTGATCTGTCTTACTCTGCATAGATGAGACTCATTTGTTGTGGCCTCATAAAGAGAAATGCACCAAAAAACGTCTGGTGGTGTTCTGGCAGCTTCTTGTCGCTTCTGCAGACTTGGGCTGATTGGCAGAGTGATGTCAGCTGATGCAGACTCATGTGGAGTATTTGCTAAGACAAACTATTTGAGCCAAGACACATAGTGAGGCATGACCGGTGGAGGATACATGATGTCTGGAGGGCGTATAAATAGAACTCGACAGACTGTGAGAGGGACTTGCTGATAGAGCAGACTTTGCAATACTGTACTTCTTGCTCTGTGTCTTCTCTGATCTTTGTTTCATCGAGAGAGGCAAAGATGAGAACTTCCCCTGGTGTCCCTGATGGCCCTCACGGTTGAGGCCTGGCTAGGTCTCTGCTAGGTCAGGCCACCACTGCTGATTTACGTTTGCTATTCCAACTCTACCAAACAGAACTGCTGGTGTATTCCTGAAGCCTTTGCAAGTGGATTGTGCTGTCTCTGCTGAGTCCTATGAACTGAACTGCTTGTTTCCTGACAATGCAGATGGGATTTCCTCCAAAGAACAATATCTAAACAGGTCCAGTTCCTCTGTATCCTAATAACCTTTCTTTTCCACTGTCTTTTGTGGGTGATAGGATAGAAGGGAGGTTAAAGCATTTAAGAACCATCACATCAGTAATATGATTCTGATATTCTCCTATGCTCACAGATATGTGCCTTATTCAGTCACCAGCAGAAAGCCTTCCTTCAGTAGCAGATGGGAAGAGATGTAAAGCTCTATAACTAGACAGTAAATGAAGGCTGATTCTAAAGTGGGGGGCTCTACCAAATCCCGCCACTCTGAGCTCAGGGATTCCTTCTGAAGAGGAGGTATAGAAAAAAGCAAAACAAAACAAAACTTAAGTTCCATTTACAACTGATAAAAGATCCACAATCTAATCCTAAATCCGATAGAGGGCTAATATCTAACATATAGAAAGAACTCAAGAAGTTAGACTCCAGAGAGCCAAATAACCCCGTTAAAAATAGGGTACAGACAGCCAGAATACAGCAAATACATAGGCGAATGCCAGCAGCAAACCACTGAACGAGAACAGGACCCCCGTTGAAGGAATCAGAGAATGAACTGGAAGAGCTTGAAGGGGCTTGAGACCCCATATGTACAACAATACCAAGCAACCAGAGCTTCCAGGGACTAGGCCACTACCTAAAGACTATACATGGACTGACCCTGGACTCTGACATCATAGGTAGCAATGAATATCCTAGTAAAAGCACCAGTGGAAGGGGAAGCCCTGGATCCTGCTAAGACTGAACCCCCAGTGAACTAGGACTGTCGGGAGGGCGGCAATGGGGGAGGTGGGGGGAACACCCATAAGGAAGGGGGGAGGAAGGGGATGTTTGCCAAATGTACATAAGAAATACTCAAGTTAATAAAAAAAAATAGGGTACAGAGCTAAACAAAGAATTCTCAACTGAGGAATATAGAATGGCTGAGAACCACCTAAAGAAATGTTCGACATCCTTAGTTATCAGGGAAATACAAATCAAAACAACCCTGAGATTCCACATCACACCAGACAGAATGGCTAAGATAAAAAGTTCAGGGGACAGCAGATGCTGGCGAGGATGTGGAGAAAGAGGAACACTCCTCCATTGCTGGTGGGATTCCAAACTGGTACAACCATTCTGGAAATCATTCTAGAGGTTCCTCAGAAAATTGGACATTGAACTACCTGAAGACCCAGCTATACCTCTCCTGGGCATATACCCAAAAGATGCTCCAACATACAACAAAGACAGATGCTCCACTATGTTCATAACAACATTACTTGTAATATTCAGAAGCTGGAAAGAACCCAGATGCCCTTTAACAGAGGATTGGATACAGAAAATGTGGTACATCTACACAATGGAGTACTACTCAGCTTTCCAATAAAATGACTTCATGAAATTCATAGGCAAATGGAATGAGCTAGAAAATATCATTCTGAGTGAGGTAACCCAATCACAGGAAAACACACATGGTATGTACTCACTGATAAGTGGATATTAGCCCAAAACTCAAATTACCCAAGAAGCAATTCACAGACCACATGAAGCTCAAGAAGAAGGATGACCAAAATGCAGATGCTTCACCTCTTTTTAAAAAGGGGAACAAAAATATTCATAGGCAGGTATATGGAGGCAAAGTTTAGAGCAGAGACTGAAGGAATGGCCATTCAGAGCCTGCCCCACATGTGGCCCATATATATACAGCCACCAAAACTTGATAAAATGAATGAAGCTAAAAAATGCATGCTGACAGGACCCAGATATAGATGTCTCCTAAGCAGACAGAATATGTTAAATACAGGGGCGAATGCTAGCAACAAACCAATGAACTGAGAATGGGACTCTCGTTGGAGGAATTAGAGAAAGGATGGAAAGAGCTGAAGGGGCTTGCAACCCCATAAGAACAACAATGTCAACCAACCAGAGCTCCCAGGGACTAAACCACTACCCAAAGACTATACATGGAGTGACCCATTGCTCCAGCTGCATATGTAGCAGAGGATGACTTTGTTGGGTACCAGTGGAAGGAGAAACCCTTGATCCTGCCAAGGTTGGATCGTAGTGTAGGGGATTGTTAGGGGGGGTCGGTAAGGGAGGATGGATGGGGAGGGGAACACACTTATAGAAGAAGGGGAGGGAGAGGGGATAGGGGTCTTATGAACAGGAGACTGGGAAAGGGAATAACAATTGAAATGTAAATAAAGAAATATCCAATAAAAAAAAGTAAAGAAAAATGAAGGTGATTGGTGCTGGTAAAACTGATGGCTTTGTCTTCTTTAACTGTCAAATCAGAGGAAATCCTGGTATCAGGGTGTGACAGTGTCATTATCTGTGTAGGAAACACATTTTGTTTAAAGTGAGGATGATAAATAATGACAAACAATGACACAAAACTTGAAATTCATTCCTACTTAAACCAAAGATGTCATCCTATGAGCACATAGATCTTTTGTAAAAGCAATGTCACTTTCAAGATAGATCTTTCTGAGCCAAAGGAAAATGTTCATCTCAATTTGTTGGGGCAGCACATCTGCCAGAATATGTCAGGCCCCGCAGCTCGCAGGCAGGTGACTTGTTAACAAGCCATACAGGACGTTTAGAAACCTAGGTAAACCCAACACAATTCATAGTCATAGGCATAAACACTACCATGCATGCTTACTCCAAACAGAGATCTTGTTTTCCTACAATGAAGTGTAAAAAAAATGCAGCTTTGGAGGTAGTGTACAGATAGAATCACTGATTCTTATGTGTATATACAATGCATACTTTTAGACTAAAGTCTTCATTGTACCCTTAGCCAGGTGCCTGGTATGACTGAATGGAGAAAAATACACAACATTAACTTATGTTTACAAATATAAAGCCTGTTAAATAACCTTAGTACTATAAGAATTTTAGGACACTAACTGGTTCATTATATCGCCAAGAATTGTCAAAACCCAGTTTAAAGTCATAGCTAAGCACGTATAAACATAAATTTAGAAAATAAAAATGAATATAGTATCAAATTCCATTCCTTTACTTGCATTTACTTTACATTGAATTTTAAATTTTATTTTATGTATATGGATGTTTTGCTTCTTTCTTTGTATCACTCTTGTGCCTGGTGACACTCAAAACCTGGAAAAAGGCATTGAAAACCCTAGAACTAGAGTTATCAATGATTGTGAACTACTACAGGGGTACAGAGAATCAGGCCTCTGTCTCAGTATAGAATTTAGGACTTAGTATTGGATAACTAACTTGAGACATTTTCCCCAAGGAAAATGATTTGTCTGAATCTCAGCGTCTTCCAGTTTCCTATAGTTCTTTGTCTACACTTAAGACCCCACAAGCTTTTCCCCTTTTACATTAGTATGTTCATTGGCATCATCTTGCTTAAGTAGCCATGTATATGAGACTTCACAGGTGTAGCATCTCTGACAAAAAATTGACTGAATTAAAAATCCAGGATAAAAAAGAAGCAAAAAGAAAATGCCAGTTTTAAGTAGAATGGTCTACTTCTGATGACACTTGCTTAAATCCCAAAGTCCAGTGGAGAAAAGTGGTCAAGAGAAAAGGCAAGTCACAAATAATATAAAATATCTTGGTTAAACCTAACCAGGCAAGTGAAAGACCTGTGTGACAAGAGCTTCAAGTCTCTGAAGAAAGAATATGAGGGAGATACCAGAAGATGGAAAAATCTCCAGTGCTCATGGATCAGTAGGATTAGCATAGTGAAAATGGCCATGTTACCAAAAGCAATCTACAGATTAAATACAATCCCCATCACAATTCCAATACAAATCTTTACAAATATTGAAAGAACAATTCTCAACTTTGTATGGAAAAGCAAAAACAACAACAACAACAACAACAACAACAACAACAACAACAAAACAAACCAAAAAAAAAAATCCAGGACAGCTAAAGTGATCCTGAGCAATAAAAGAATTCCAGGAGGTATCACCGTCTCTGACCTGAAGATATACTACAGAGCAATAGTAATAAAAACTGTGTGGTATTGGTATAGAAGTGGACAGGTGGATCAATGGAATTGAATTGAAGATCCAGAAACACACACACACACACACACACACACACACACACACACACACACACACACACACACACACCCCTACAGACACTTGCATTTTGACAAAGAAGCCAAAACCATATAATGAAAAAAGGGAATCTTCAACAAATGGTGCTGGTCTAACCAGATGTCTGTATATAGAAGAATTCGAATAAATCCATATTTATCATCCTATAGAAGACTCAAGTCCAAATGGATCAAAGATTTTAACATAGAACCAGATACATTAAATCTAATAAGAGGAGAATAGAGAATAGCCTTGAACTTGTTGATATAGGGGAAAACTTCCTGAAAAGAACACCAATAAAGGGAACTTCACTAAACTGAAAAGCTTCTGTATGTCAAAGGACACTGTCAATAGGACAAAATGACAACCTACAGACTGGGAGAAAGTCTTCACTAACCATGCATCTGACAGAGGACTAATATTCAAAATATATACAGAACTTAAGAAGTTAGATACCAATAATCTAAATAACCCAATTTAAAAATGAGGTACAAAGATAAACAGAATATTCTCAACAGAGGAATCTCAATTGGTTGAGAAGCACCTGAAGAGTTTTTATATGTCCTTAGTCATCAGGAAATGCAAATCAAAATGACTCTGAGATTCCACCTTATACTTTTCAGAATGGCTAAGATAAAAAACTCAAAGGACAGCACATGCTGTCGAGATGTGGAGCATCGAGAACACTACTTCACTGCTGGCGGAAATGCAAACTTGTACAATTCTGGAAATCAATTTAGTCATTTCACAGAATTTAGGAATGCCCTGAAGACCTAGTTATACCATAAACTTTTAGGCTTATATACCTAAAAGTGCTCCATCATCCCCCAAAACACTTGACCAACTATGTTCATAGCAGCTTTATTCATAACAGCCCAGAAGTGAAAACAATCTAGATGTTCCTCAACTGAAGAAAAGATAAAATGTGGATCATTTGCACAATGGACTACTACTCAGCCATTAAAAACAGGAACGTCATAAATTTTGCAGTCAAATGGATGGAACTAGAAAGTATCATCCTGAGTGAGGGAACCCAGATCCAAAAGGACACGCATAAGTATGTACTCCCTTGTAAGTATCCACTTACCATAACCATAGCTCCATTAACCATAGAGTGCAGGATAACCATACTAAAAGAAGCCAGATAACAGGAAGGGTGAAGGGGGGATAGTTGAATCTTTCTCAGAATGGAAAACAAATATGATATTGGGGGTCGATGGAAGAAGGGTACTGGGTGGAAGAAGGAATGGGGAAGGAAGGAGGAAAAGGAAGGTCATTTGTAGGGAGAGCAGGGAAGAGAGAAGGGAGATTGGCAGTTGGGGGGATGGGGCATCCATCACTAGGATGTGCCAGAGAACTAGAATGGAGGAGGCCCAGAGGGTCTTTGTGGTTGACTCTAGCTGAGACTCCTAGAAGTGGGGTACATGGATCCTGAAGTCACTCCATGGAGCCAAGCAGGACTCTGAGTGGAGAGGCTCAGACAGCAACCCACCCAGTAAACCTTTCACCCAAATTGTGTCCTGACTAGAAGATGTGCAGAGACACAGAGCAAAGTAGGAGGGAATGGCCAACCAATGGCTGCCCCAAATGAGACCTGTCTCATGAGCAAGAGCCAATCACTGGTATATAGAGGATACTCTGATATGTTTGCAGACAGGAACCTAGGGTAACTGTCTTCTGTAAGGCTCCACCCAGAGGACAATGGCAGAGATTCACACCCAAACATTAGATGGAGCTCAAGGAGTCTTATGGAAGAGTTGGGAGAAGCATTAGGGACTCTATAGGAAGACCAACAGAGTCAACTAACCTGGACACTTGGGGGCTCCTGGAGACTAACCAAACAGCAAGCACAAGCTGGATCTAGATCCCAGCACATATGTAGCAGATGAGCAGCTTGGTCTCCACTAATACATAACGACTGGAAGAGCCTGTTGCCTGCTGCCTGTGGATCTCATGCTCCTAAGTGGTTGCCTTGTTTGACTTCAATGGGAGAGGAAGTTCCTAGTCCTACAGAAACTTGATGTGCTAGTGGGGGTGGGTATGGAGGTAGGAGGTAAAGGTATAGAGGGTAGGGGCTGCTAGTGGGGGAGCTGATACCCAGAGGAGGGTTTTTCCTCCTCAGAAAGAGAAGGGGAAGTTGGAATGGGGAGACTTCTGTGAAGGAGTACTGGGAGGAAAGGAGCAGCTGATATTGTGCTGAAAAGTGAATAAATAAATAAATCAACAAATAAATAAATGAAAGAAATGAATGGACAAATAAAATACTCTATGCCAATAAAGGTATAAGGAATACTACACATACATGCAAACAGTTACACTAGTATCCACACTTTGAAGAACAAGGACATTGTGTAATTTCTCACAGTGATGAGTCAGGAGACACTGTAAAAATAAGGTAACCATAGGATGGCAAATATTACATATTTGTTAGGAATAAGGTGTCTATATTAGCTGTGTTTATAGATGTACAGAATGGTACTATGTTTGCCAAGTTCTGTGTGGAGAGATAAATGAAAAATCGCCCTTAGATGAATATATAAACTCTAGTGGCAAGGATAATCATTTGTTGAATTTCATTGTACAATATTGCATCTATAATTAACATTATAGCATTGTCCACTTACAGTATATCTTGGGAAGATAGCTCTCATGTTAAATGTTTTTAGGAAAAAATAAGAGTCCAGACAAAAGCTCACAGGATAAATTTGGAGGTCAGTGAGTGTGTTTACTATTTTCCTCAAAATTATGTCTACTAAATGCGTGCAGTTTGGCATGACAATCTTTTGAAATATATAATTTATGTAACTTTTCATTATTCAAATTAGGAAATGGAACGGTTTTTGTTCTAGAATGCTTATGTCCTAGCATTCTGCTCACGTGGTGTCTCAGGGTTTTCACTGCTGTGAAGAGATACCATGACCAAGGCAACTCTTATAAAGGACATTTAATTGGGGCTGGCTCACAGGTTCCAAGGTTCAGTCCATTATCAGCATGGCAGGAAGCATGGTACCTTCCAGGCAGACATAGCCATGGAAGAGTTGAGAGTTCTATGTCTTGTTCCAAAGGAAAAAAGGAGAAGACTGGCTTACAGGCAGCTGGAAAGAGGGTCCCAAAGCCCATACACACAAGGACACATTGTCACTTAAAAGGCCACACCTACTCCAACAAGGCCATACCTCTTAATAGTGCCACTCCTAGGCCAAGCATATTCAAACCATCACACATGACCATCATGTTATGGCACATTAAACAGTAATGACCTTAGTGGCCGTAAATGGTGGGAATGCTGACATCAGATCTATACATAGATGTTCTCGACACATCCATATCCATCACTGAACTGAGGTTAGAGTTTATGTATACATATGTTGATCCTGTAACCCTTAGATATAATTTATCAAAAATTTTGCCTATTGTGGGATACATTTTATGGGTATATGTGTTTGTGAACTATTGATAGCTGAAGGTGAAATGACTTGCATGGACCTTCTGCTTCAGCAGAATGACCACTTTCATTTCCAGAACTCATAGAAACATTACACAATCAGAATCTCTTAAAAGTAATTGCATTTGTTAGAGAATTATTAAACAGACACATACACTTAGAAGTATACTTTCTAACATTTAATATCCCAGTCAAAAGTAAAAGTTGAATTAAATGTAGAAAAAAATGTCATTTATTTTTTTTTAAGAAGAGCATGAGGTGATAAAAATAGTCTTTCAATTAATGTTCATGCCCTCAGAGTCATACTTCGGAATTAATGTAAATTAGTCCCCAGAAATTATTTCAATAAGTCATTTAAGGAGAGAGGGAAAAATGATATAATCATATCCCCTGAGAAATAAATAACTTTTCTTCAAGATGAACTTGAGCCTTTGGACCAAAATTGACTGGATCAAGAAATTCAGGTTAAAACAAGCAAAAAGAAAATATGAGTCTTAAGTAGAATGGTCCACTTCTGATGAGATTTGCATAAATCCCAAAGTCCAGCAGAGAAAAGTGGACAAGAAAAAAAGCAAGCAAGATAAAAATTGCTTAACAGAATTCAGAAGTCTTAGGGGATTAACAACAGAACAACAAAAGGCTTCAGAGCCGTTTCTGTATTCTCAAGAGGAGATCATTCCAAGCTATTTGAAATCAAAGAAAGCAAAAGTCACTTCTAACGTCCATCCCTAGGACAAAAAGAAATTAAATCTGAGCCAATTCATATGGAATCTTGTTCCTAAGGAATAAATTGGTTTAAAATAACAAAAAATTTACTGTTCTGGGAAGGCGCAAGATTATGAAAAGATTTTCTATTATTTGTGAACCCATTTCCAATCAATTTATTTTATTTTGCAGTGCTAGGGGTCAGAGCCTTGGGTATCCTAGGCATACACTGCACCAACAAGCTACATTCTAGCTCTACTGACTAGAGAGCTAGATGTTTTCAAATGTGTGATTTAAGACTTCTTATTTTCTAGAAAAGTTCAAGTATCTTAATATTTCCAACATCCATTTACATGTCTTTTTCATTTTATTGGTTATTTTCTTTATTTGCATTTCAAATGTTATCCCTTTTCCCACAAGCCCCCTAAGCCCTCCTCCATCCCCCTGCCTCTACCATGCACCCACTCCTGCCTCAGTGCCGTAACGTTCCCCTATCCTAGGTCATCAAGCCGTCACAGGACCAAGGGGCTCCCCTCCAGGTGACTTCAGATAAGGCCATCCTCTGCTACATATCCAGCTGGAGCCATGACTTCCCTCCCCTCTATGTACTCTTTGGTTAGTGGTTTAGTTCCTGGGGTTCTGGTTGGTTGATATTGTTGTTCTTCCTATGTGGTTGTAAAAGCCTTCAGCTCCTGCAGTCCTTGCCTTAACTTCTCCATTGGGGTCACTGGGTTCAGTCCAATGTTTGGCTGTGTACATCCGTATCTGTATTGGTCTGGCTCTGGCAGAGCCTCTTAGGGAACAGCTATACCGGGCTCTGTACTTTCAGGGATCATTTCTATAGTTTGTTACATGTTTATTTTTTAACATATGAAGTTGTATAAATTATATGCATCACACACAGGTATAGGGCAAAGTATCTTCTGAAATGACTAATTTGGTTCTTAAAACATTCTTATGTATAAGAAACTTAAGTGTTCCAGTAACTCTTAGGGGATTAAGGAGTACACTGTAGATTTGAAGGGATAACTCGGTTGATCAAGTGCTGTGAAAGCAAGACGGTCTACGTTCAGTGGAACCCACTTTGGGTGTGGTGGTATGCATTTGGAATCCCAGCACTGGGGAGGTGGAAACAGCCAGAATCTTGGGATTCACTGGCCAGTGAGACCTTGCCTACTTGGCAAATTCCTGGCCAGGAGAACAACTTGTCTAAAAAAGTAAGGTGGACAGGCCTAAGAAAGGAATCCCAAGATTCTCAAGTCTTCGTGTTGAATCTGCAGTCTAAGAATCCTGGGTGAGACACCAAGGAACCCCGTGTCTCAGGAGACTCTAGGGTCGAGGGAGTCACAGGGACTGCTTGAGAGACCTCATTTGGAGTTGTAAACATAGAACTAGTGAGGCTCAGGGACTTTTCTGCTTGTTTCCTATCTACCATTTTCTCTTTTGTCTTTTATTCTTGGTGTCAGTTGCTTTGAAGCTGTTGGCTTTATTGTTTTAGCTTCTCTTTGTACCATTAGAAATTTTCCTCCTTCCATCTTTCTTTTTCTTTTTTTACAGCAAACATTTTAATGAGGAAGGCATATATCTTAAATTAACAATAAAAATTACAGAATAGTAAACATATGAACTATTGTTATGGTCATTTACTATCATTATTAAGTGATAACTTATTAAACTTTCATCACAAATGACAGTGTACTGGTTCTATTCATATGAGTATAATTACAAATACAATTTTTATGGGACGTTTTATTTATTTTCATTTCAAATGCTATTCCTTCCCCTGGTTTCCCCTCCAGAAACCCCTATGGGTTCCTCCATGTGTACTCTTTGGTTGGCAATTTAGTCCCTGGGAGCTCTGGGGGGTCTGGTTAGTTGACATTGTTGTTCTTTCTATGGGGTTGCAAACTCCTTCAGCTCCTTCAGTCCTTTCTCTAACTTCTCCATTGGGGTCCCTTTGCTGAGTCTGATGGTTAATTGCAAGCATCTTAATGTGTATCAGTAAGCCTCTGGAAGAGCCTCTCAGGAGACATCCAATTCAGGCCCCTGTCAGCAAACGCTTCTTGGCATCAGCAATAGTGACTGGGTTTGGTGGCTCCATATGGAGTGAATCTCTAGGTCGAGCAGTCTCTGGATGGCTATTCCTTCAGTCTCTGCTCCAAACTCTGTCTCTGTATCTCCTCTTATGACTATTTTTGTTCCCACTTCTAAGAAGGACTGAAGCATCCCTACTTTGGTCATCCTTCTTCTTGAGCTTCATGTGGTCTGTGCATTGTATCTTGGTTAATCCAAGCATTTGAGCTAATATCTTATCAGTGAGTACATATCATGTATGCATGTTTTGTGATCGGGTTACCTCACTCAGGATGATATTTTCTAATTTCATCCATTTGCCTATGAATTTCATTAAGTCATTGTTTTTAATAGCTGAGTAGTATGCCATTGTGTAAATGAACCACATTTTCTATATCTGTATATTCTATATCTGTTGAGGGACATCTGGGTTCTTTCCAGCTTCTGGCTATTATAAATAAGGTTGCTATGAATATAGTAGGGCATGTGTCCTTGTTATATGTTGGAGCATCTTTTTGGCATATGATCAGGAGTGGTATAGCTGGTTCCTGAGGTAGTGTTGTGTCCAATTTTCTGAGGAACCACCAGATTTATTTTCAGAGTGGTTGTACCAGCTTGCAATCCCATCAACAATGGAGGAGTGTTCCTCTTTCTCCACATCCTCGCCAGCACCATCTGAGTTTTTGATCTTAGCCATTCTGACTGGTGCGAGGTGGAATCTCAAGGTTGTTTTGATTTGCATTTCTCTGATGACTAAGAATATTGAACATTTCTTTATGTGCTTCTCAGTCATTCAGTATTCCTCAGTTGGGAATTGTGTGTTTAGCTCTGTACCCCACATTTTAATAGGTTTATTTGGTTCTCTGGAGTCTAACTTCTTGAGTTCTTTGTATATATTTGATATTAGCCCTCTATTGGATATAGGATTAGTAAAGATCTTTTCCCAAGCTGTTGGTTGCCATTTTGTCTTATTGGCAGTGCCCTCTGCCTCAGAGAAGCTTTGCAACTTCGTGAGGCCCCACTGGTTAATTGTTGATCTTAGAGAATAAGCCATTGGTGTTCTGTTCAGGAAAACTTGCCTGTGCCCATGTATTCAAGGCTCTTCCCTAGTTTCTCTTCTGTGAGTTTCAGTGTATTTGGTTTTAAATGGAGGTTCTTTATCTACTTCTTTATCTACTTGGACTTGAGCTTTGTAGAAGGAGATAAGAATGACTCAATTTGCATTTTTCTACACGCTGACCTCTAGTTGACCCAGAACCATTTGTTGAAAATGCTGTTTTGTTTTGTTTTGTTTTGTTTTGTTTTTCTACTGCATGATTTTAGCACCTTTGTCAAAGATCAAGTAACCATAGGTGTATGAGTTCATTTCTGGGCCTTCAATTCTATTCCACTGATCTACCTGCCTTTCTCTTTACCAATATCATGCAGTTTTTGTCATGATTGCTCTGTAATGCAGCTCAGGGATGGTTATTTCCCCCCAGAAGTTCTTTTATTGTTGTGAATAGTTTTCTCTCTTTCAGATGTTTTGTTATTCTAAATGAATTCGCAGATTTCTCTTTCTAACTCTATGAGGGCATGAATTGGAATTTTGATGGGGATTGCATTGAATCTGTAGATTGCTTGCAGCAAGATGGGCATTTTACTATATTAATCCTGCCAAACCATGAGCATGGGAGATCTTTCCATCTTTTGAGATCTTCTTCGATTTTTTTTTTCCTTCAGAGACTCGAAGCTCTTGTCATACAGATCTTTCACTTGTGTGGTTAGACTCACACTAAGGTATTTTTAATTATTTGTGACTATTGTGATTGGTGTCATTTCCACTTCAGCAAAGTGGCTGGATGCAAAGTTAACTCAAACAAATCAGCAGCCTTCGTCTACTCAAAGGATAAACAGGGAAATCAGGGAAAGACATCCTCCTTCCATCTTATCAATTTTAGTTATTATGGTTTCCTTCTTAAGCCTCAGTGCTGGTTGGGGACAGGAAACTATTGTCCCAGAACAGATCTAGGCACATCTATTTATTCTTACATTTTCTTGGTGCTTCTTGGCTATTATAGGGAACAGCTTCTACAGAGATCATATGACATAGTTATTTATTACCTGGCTTTTCACAGGAAAGTTTTGCTGAGCACTCTTAGGTCAATGACAGAGGATATCACTGGACGTGTTCTAGGGTCTCATCCTAAGAAATCTTTAAAAGATGTAAAAGAGATGATTGGGTTCCTGACAGCTGCTGAAGACATTTTCTTCCAAGTCAATGTATTGAACAAAAGTAAAAGACTAACCGCAACTATGTCCAGTTCTTTGACATTGTGCATGGCTTTGTCATCTACAATTACTTTTGATAATAAAGCAAGAGTTACCAAAAAAACCCTCACAAAACAGCTCTGTTTTACCTAAATTTATGATTTGGTGTTGTGCCATGTTTGCAACTGTCCTGGGCACATGTGAAGGCCACAGGTTATATGAACATAATGGTGTGTTAGGAAAATTAATCTAGTTTTAGTAATTGAGCATTACATACTAGACTCTTAGTTCAGAAGCTTCAATCAGAGAGATGAGCTCTTGCTATAACCCATGCTTAGTGGGTAGCTAGCTAATCAATCGTTCATTTAAGACTACAATGCTTTTGTATCATCTTGGGCCTCATAACAGACCCCCTGGTTAGCAGCAGCCAGCACTTAGAGATACAAATCAGGTTGATAAGGCATTAGAAAGGGATTATGAAAGCCAGCTTAATTAAAGAAACTTCAATGGGATCATAAATAATCAGTGCAAGTTATTAACTTTTGACAACTGCTCATCCGTATTGAGTTCGAATGACTTCTGGCCTATAAAGTCCTTAATCTAATCCTGAGTGGATACAGTTCATAAGGGGAAAATACTCTGTATAATACATTGATGGAAATCAACAAACCCGTGAAGTGGAAATTTCCTCAAATGTACCTTAACAAAGTCTGTATTTTCTTATATTCACATCTTCTCTCCTTTACATATTTTTGATTTGGAAACTTCACTGGGCAAACTTTAATATATTTTACAAAAGGCAGATCAAATGTCACTCTCTTTATAGATTCCACCGAAGACCTAGTTGGAACTTTTATCTTTCTTTTCTTTGATGTCCTTTAATGTTTGTCATAATAAAATTAATCTGACCTGGCACTGTCATGCATTCCCAGCACCATGTTTTGTCCGTGGCTCATTCCGCTCTCAATGCCTCACATAGGTCTTCATACAATGGATAAAGCACTTATCAGTTTACTCTTTTTTTTAATCTTCTAGGCATTTATTTGTTTATTTAGCATCAGTTGCACGTGCACATCTTCAAAGGTGGTGTGTGTGTGTGTGTGTGTGTGTGTGTGTGTGTGTGTTGTGTGTGTGTGTACCAGTATGTAGGCATGAAAATCAACTGCAGGTATTTAAGGCAGGGTCTCTCGCTGGCACTTGTGTTTCACGGGTTAGGCTAGGTTATCAGGACAGTAATCCTGAAGGACCCATCCACCTTATCTCCTTTTCAGCCATACTGGGAGAAGAAGCACACACCATTCTGCAAGGCTTTTCACATTAGTGCGGAGACAGCCCTCTGGGCCTCATGTACATTTGGCTGATCTGAGGAAAACATCTAAAGCCTGCTTGTTAGATACTTTTTGTTGTTAGTTCTTTGGAAAGGGTACCACATTTGTACATAGTGAATTCTGGTTCCTCTCTTCTTCCCATTTTCTTACCGCTATCCCACTCCAATAAGATTACTGTCTCGACCCATTCCTTTCCAGTTTCATTCATGACACATTTAGTCTAATCAGGGGTATCCATATGACCACTGAACAAAGACTATGCACATGAGCTTGGTGAGGTTGCCATTAGGCACATAGTGGAAGGCAATGATTTGCTCTTTCTCGAATCTGCACATAGACCATAGTTCAGCTGGAAGGTGTAGGACTCCTAGGTTCCTCCTGTATCCTTGTCCTGAAGTTGATGATGGGTCTATATCAGCAGAGACACAGTGAGGGCGTCCTTTGTGATTGAGAGCTCATGACTACCACAGTTTTACTACTGAAAGCTTTACTTCCTATTCTCTTTTCAAGACGTCTTCATACCATCACTTGTTCCTACAGAGTACTCTGAACCTTTGGGAGCCTGACATACATTGTACGGGGCTAAGCACTTTATGCGACTGCATGCCTCAGGGACTGAGTTTACGGTCGCTATGACCAACAGATGAAATGCAAAAGGTTAAAGGAAGAACGGCTTATTTTGCTCCTGGTTTCAGAGGACTTACGCCATCATGCTGCAGGGAAACAGCTCACATTGTTTAAACCAGGGTGTAGAGAAAAAAAATGAAATGACAACATTTCCCTGTCTTTCTCTCTTTTAAAATCCATTCTTTATCCGATCATGGAATGTACCAAACACATTCACAGAGTCTTCCCCTCTCGTTAATACCTTCTGCAAATGTCCTCTCAGACACACTCGTCATGGAGCCTCACCATCCAGGTAACTAAATCCCATCAGGTTGATGATGAAAATTAACCATATTTTGACAGGGTCTGCACACTGCACATATACATATTCAAGAACTCCTTTTTTTTTTACAACAGAGAAATCCAGTAACTTTCTTTGAACACACGGTATTTTGAGATTTGAGACTTAAAGCAAGCAGTTTTCAATGTTTATTAGTGTGCGCTTCTTCATTGATCACATTATCAAAAACTGAGCACAACGAAGACTAGTCAGCCATCTTGGACTGAGTAGCCACACTGCTTGAAACCTGATGCAATTTGTGAGAGAAATAAATTGTATTCCCTGTGTCCTTTCAAAGCATAATATTCATTCAATATACCCATAAAACAGATTGCTAAGTAGCTTTACAGTTGTAAAAACGGGAACTCCCAAGACTGATGAACTATTTTTTATTGGATAGTTTATGTATGTATGTTTCAAATGTTCTCCCCTTTCCTGGTTCCCCCTCTACCATTCCTCCTCCCACTGCTTCTATTAGGTTGCTCCTCCTCCCTCTCCCCCACTCCCATCTCAACATACTGGCATTCCCCTGCACTAGGAAAAATTAGCATTCACAAGACCAAGGGCTTCTCCTCCTATTGATGCCAGACAATGCCCTCCTCTGCTCCATATGCTGCTGGAGCCATGAGTGCCCCCATGTGTACTCTTTGCTTGGTGGTTTAGTCCCTGGGAGCTCCGAGGGGTTTGGTTGGTTGACATTGTTGTTCTTCCAATGAGGTTGCAAACCCCTTTAGTTCCTTCACTTCTTTCTCTAACTCCTCCATTGGGGTCCCAGAGCTCAGTCTGATGTTTAGCTGCAAGCATCTTAATCTGTATCAGTAAGACTCTGGAAGAGCTTCTCAGGAGACATCCATATCAGGTTCCTGTCAACAAGCACTTCTTGGCCTCAGCAATAGTGCCTGGGCTTGGTGGCTGATGAACTCTTAATAATGAAACGACTTCACAAATATACAGTAATGCATAGAGGGCACCACTAGCTTTCTAATTTTTATTCTTTCAGATTAATATATTTCTAACATATCTCCTTTAACCTTTCTCTTTCAATCCCTTCCATGTATTCCTTCTTACTCTCCTTTTGTAATACATATGTATGTATGTATATATGTATGTATGTATGTATGTATGTATATATATTCTTATATATAACCTGTTGAGTTCACATGTTCACATAATGTTAATGGTATATATGTTTACAAGATTAATTGTTTGGCTCTGGACAAGCACTTTTTTGGTTCCTTCCCTGGGGAAACTCCCTGTTGCTCTCAGTTTTCTAAATGGTTTCTGCACATATTATTCAAGCCAGCATTTTCCAAACTGTGCTGCAAAACATATTAATAGATGTGATAATAGTTTGGATACCCACCCTAGTTCATTAGATATGCTGTGTGATTTTTTCCAACATATATAGTTGAACCTGGGTACTTCTGAGTTGATAATATTGTGGAAATATAACTCAAATTTAAAAGGCTGTTGTGAAAGAACTCAAGAAATTAATTCCAAGAAAGCAAACAACTCAATTAAAAAAATGAGCCTTGGAAGTAAGGGGAAAGTTCTGGAAAGAAGAAAAATAAGTAGTTAATAAACACTTAAGTAATGTGTTCTACATCCTTATTCATCATGGAGTACATATTAAATCTATTTTAATATTCTAACTTGACCCACAGTGAATGGCTATCATCAAGAAATCAAATGACTACAAATACTGGAGTGGATAGGGGAAAGAAGCCTATGTATGCTTGTCGGGATATAAACCAGAACAGTCAACCTGGAAGTGAGTTGAGGCTTCTGAAGAATGAAGGAAAACAGAAAGAGAACTACCGTATCAGCCAATAATACCACTTTCGTGCACATATATAAAGAACTGTACATCATACTGTACAGGCATATACTCTTCTGTGCCAATCGCTGCTCTTTTGTAAGAGGTTAGAAATGAAATCAGTTTAAATGTCTACCAGCAAATGAATCCATAAGGAAAATGAGCTTACATAGGCACATTGGAATTTTGTTCAGCTATAAAGAAAATTGGAATTATGAAATTTGCATGAAAATGAATGGAACTGGAAAGAAAAGTATATGAAGTCAACTAATCCAGTCAGGAAAGTAAAACACCACATTTTTTCTCATATGGAGAATATATCTTTTGAGATTTTTTTTGTTGTTTGTTTGTTTTTTTTTTAAATTGGGATGCCTTCCATTAAACTTAAAAGCTCTTTTGTGACCTTTCCTGGCTTATGCAATGAGAATTATAGGAAAGCTGTCAGGAGAAGTAGTAGTTCCCTCAGAATCAGACTGTGTTGACACCCTGACTTTGGAAATATGGGAATTAACATTTCATTATTTATAACTAACCAACCTATGAAGTTTTGTTATAGTAGACAGAGAAGACAATGACAGTGCACTGAATTGATTAGTATCTTAAATAAATTTGTAAAGTTTTAAAACCTCACTATTTTAAATTATTTACTAAAGTTCAACAGACTTAGCCCAAATCAATAAAACATTTTTTGGAGTTATCAATACTCTTTTGGTTAAAGAGTTTTCTGAAACCATGAGAAACTGAAAATTTTTATCTCAGAGAGAAGTATGGTGTGGCATGTTTTCCTAAATTATTTAAATGCTAACAAAAAGCAACTACACTTTTGTTGAAATGAATAATATCATAACCATAACTAAATAAAAAAATTCATAGATTCCTGAGAGGGAGGCATTGTTTCTTGAGAGGAAGAAGCCGTATAATAAGTTAGTGAAGGAAAAAAATAATCCCTTCTCTTTCCCAAGAAACAATGCATTCTGAAGTGTGACTCTGTGGTTTTGCATAGGAAAAATGACAAAATTTATATTTGAGGCAAAGAGTAGAATTTGATGTCCAATGAGAGATTCACATTAGTTTATTGTGCAAAGATGGTAATAAAAAATTAATGGCTTAAGTCCAACGATTTGTGTTATTTCTGTTTCACTGTGACCAAACAACTTATGGGAGACATTATATTGGCTCATGGTATTGCGCTGCTACTGTCTAAGGACAGAAGGGAGGCATGGCAGAATGTTTCAGTCCATGGTGATTGGATGGCTAGATGATGCAGTGGTTATATCATGGCTGACCAAAGAATGGCTCCATCAAGGCTGACAAAGAGGGTGTCCAGAACGGAGCTGGAAATGCCCTATATTTCTCACCCATAATGATTTATCTCTGCTAGACAGTCTCCACTTCCTGAAGGCTATACAGATTAGTTAACTCCATGCTGGAAAAGATGTACCCAAAGCATGAACCTAAATATTTAAACTGTGATAGTTTCAATTCAAGAGATTGATCCTGGGTGACATGGGAAGTCCATGTGGGTAGGAGTAAAGGAGTCTTCACTGAAACTGAAACTAGCCTGAGAAAAACTAGGCACCATGCTGGTGAGAAAATATAGACAGACACTCAGGACTTCCCTTAAGTAAATGATTCACTGGCTGGAACTGGACTACAATTTGCATTTTGAATGAGTCTTCCAAGATAATGGCTGGTATGAAGCCGATTTGGGAAACATAGGTCTAAATAGGGGTTCTTGACCATTTCTTAAGTTGGATAGTTGTCAACTACAGGAGCTTTGTATACAAAGATGAGGTTAGGAATTTTAGGTGTCTACCAGGGCCAAATGACTTAGAGCACAAACAAGACACCATAGGGTTTTATTTTTATTGTAATGGAGGAACAATGAAGAGAGTCCCAGATGGATGGATACTAAAGACTTTGTGGGCACAGAGAGGTCGTATCATCATAACCTAGAGGGAGCTGTATGTTTGAAAGGGCCTAGACGTCTTTATTTACCTATTCTCTAGGTGCTGGACAGAATCATTGTCATTTTTTTTTGATATATTCACATTTGACAATTGCTTTTACATCATTTCCATCCCATTCCTTCCTTCCCCCTTTTCCCATGACCTCCTACTCTCAAATTCATGACTGCTATCTATCTATCTATCTATCTATCTATCTATCTATCTATCTATCTATCTACCTACCTACCTACCTACCTACCTACCTACCTACCTACCTACCTATCTATCTTGCTATGTACACTTAGTGTTGTTCATGTGTCTTAGAATATTACTGTGTTATTTTGACTGGCCATTCCAGGTATGTATTTTTCTTTAAAAAATCCTTCCTTATTTTATGATGCAATCTAATAGAAAAAATACATATGGCTCTGATGAAAATCAGAATATTCTTGCTACTCATGGAAATCAAGGTAGATAAAATAGGAAAACATTGATTATTATGGAGAGTAGCACTAGTTTCATATATATATATATATATATATATATATATATATATATATATATATATATCTTTCTCCAGTGATGTAGCTTTTAGCTGTTGTTTTTAAGTCACTTCTTCCAACTATTTGCATATTTATGCAGTCAGGTATTTTCTACGTCGGTGCAAGTATACACTATAAGGAACACATTTCAGTGAAGAACGTCAGGGAAGGCATTCACTAGATGCTATAATATAAAAAACGAGGTCTGATCCCAGCATCGATTCCATGCTTCTTAAAAGAACAGGTCTGTATGAGCATCGGTTCTGTGCACATAAAACATGTGATATAACCTAGTTGGCAGTGAGTAAGGCTAAATGAAATGCAGCTCTCTGCCTGCTCTTTGTTGTCTCCGTGATGAAAAGGACTGCGAAATAAGATTTTAAGTATTTACAATCATCTAATAAAAGGCTTCATGGGTATTTATGAGGTACTTCCTTAACAGGATAAATTGTAATATTAATCAAAATCAGGACTAGTACTTGGAATTCTTCCAAGAACCCAGATCATACATAAAGCTTTTCAGGTATTTTCCAATTCATTAATTCTCCGTTAGGTTGTTTATTCCATTTTCTCGGCATGTACAAGAATGTAGCTATTTGACAGGAAGTCAAACAATACAAATATGAATTGCTGTTTGCTGGCTTATTAGCTAAATCATGATGACTTGGGATATTGTTAATATTAAATAATATCCCTTCTATGTGAATATGCATGAATGCAATTCCATTATGTTATGATTTCCTGTCTGCTCTGTGATTGGGACCCTGTGGGAGGCAAAGTTACACTTTAAAGTTAAATCTTTGTATTCCCCCCTTCTTCCCATCCTTTTCCTTTACCAATCAGCAGGGATGGAGCTGAGAGACATGGTTTACTGGAGTGGGAGAGACCACAGTGGAATTTAGTGAGTTGGAGACTTATCTATGATTATCTTTGAATCATTGTATAAGGCTCAGAAACACTCTCCAGGATGATGTAGCCTGAGTATCTTCTAGGAACCCAGTCAGACAATAAAAAATTAACCAATATTCTACCAATGATTTGAGGCAGAGTCTAACATTTTCATAAATAAGGAGTTTTCTTCTGTTTTAACTTCACGTTATTTGTTTCGACAAAGTTGATTCTGACTCTAAGGCAGTTTTACAAGTAATACTTACAATTAATTCTAATATCCTCCTTTATATTTCTAAAGCACCATTAAGGATTTCAAGGGTAGAGAAAGAAAGTCAGAAAACAAAGTTAAACGAAGTGACTTGCTGTGATAAGATTTCTCCCAGGGACAACACTGAATGAATTTGGACTGGGCTTTCTGCTCCTGAGAAAGTGAGATAGCAGAAAGGTTATGAAATTTCCTTGAGGCAGAAGAAGAAAGGAAAGCTTGAATTCAAGGCCATCCTGAGCTACATGCTGTGTTTGGGATTAGCCATGGCTATATGGTAAGACAGTATCTCCCCAAATAAGCAACCAAAAATTAACCAAACCAACACTAAGCACACAAACTCTGCCACTGAGTGAGAGAGAACTAGAAAGAGAAAGGGGAGAGAGAAACTCAAGAATGAAATCTTGCTGCCTCATTGTGTTACTGAAAATAATCCACACCAAACAAGTGAGTTCCCTAAGACAATAACAAAACTCTCTTTATGAAGGCTTTTCTAAGATTCAAAAATGCTCTGTTAGGCCACATCAAGGCAGGAGCTTAACCAAAAAATAATCCAAGACAGTCTCTCCAAATCCCTTTAATATAAAGGGAATCCAAAAGTGTTAAAATTGTTTTGACATTGATCAATGGTACAGTATTGACTCATCCATTTTAGGAGTTAATGTCAGAAGCAAATTGTGATTATATGATTTATGTAGTTTATAAGCATATCTAACTCAAACAAATTAAAAGAGTAGATCATGACATTGTCAGGAACTGGATATGAGCCCAGGTCTCCTGCCTCTGGGTCAATGCTTTTATAATTTCCCCAAGAAGTTCAATATGATTTACAAATCAAAGGTTTAGGATCAAACACAAAGAGCAGAAATAAATTTGATTGCAATCTAGATGAAATGCTAAGAGAATTACTTAGAAACTTTGAGATTCATTTTTCTATAATGCAAGATGGGGATGCCTCACTCATTGTCTATCCTGAAATATGAAGATAAATTTGAATATATAACACCACTAAATGTAATCTGAAATGTTAATGAAAATGAATTTCAGTGTTAGGAATTTTTACCTTCTTGTATTGCCACCGAACTATTATATCGTTCTAAATATGTGCTTTTACCGATTTTAAATCACTTCAGGAAGATGAAATACAATTTAATAGTCAAATCATCTTGTCTATGATTAAATTGTTTAGTAACTTGAAAATGCACATTACCTTATCTATAAGGAGAACATTATTCATTAATTCAATTAATACTTTTATCTTAGGCATTTATGAAGATTTATGGAGCAAGATATAATTCCAGACTATATAGATTTTTAGGAGATGTATCTGGATGTTTTCCTACCAAAGAGTTCATAATATGCTAGAGTAATAGGACTGGGAGAGTAATACGGAGATGCTGGAATGGTGCACAAACATATAATGATGCTGGCATGGGGCTCAAGCATCATGTGATGTGTAGCAGTGGTAGTGATGCTGCTGATTCTGCATCTGCTTCTAGAAACATTGCTGTAGCTGAAAGAAGTTAGTACATGCATGAAGTCAGGTGAACATGTTGTCTTTGAATGCCTCTTAGTTACATGTCATTTTCCTCAAAGGGGTACTAAAAATAACTTCCTACCAACATATGATGTATCTGCTTCTGATGAGGGGGGAGGAGAGAGAGAAAGAGAGAGAGAGAGAGAGAGAGAGAGAGAGAGAGAGAGAGAGAGAGAGGAGAGGAAGAGGAAGAGGAAGAAGAAGAAGAAGAAGAAGAAGAAGAAGAAGAAGAAGAAGAAGAAGAAGAAGAAGAAGAAGAAGAAGAAGAAGAAGAAGAAGAAGAAGAAGACAGCAGCGGCCACAACAACAGTAGCATCATCAGCAACAATACTCGAAACATGTTAGGAAATAACTGTGAACAATCCTCAGGAAAATAGGCTTAACAATATGCTTCTAACAGCCACCATCTTCAACAGATGAGTAGACCCTACTTTCAGCTGCAAACTATTTGGCTCCTACACTTGTATTTATACTTTTCTTTCTTTCAACAAGATGGTTTGGTCTGTAGCTGAAACAGGTAGACTTCATTTGTTATTATCTGCTTTAAGAATATTGTGGTCATCATGATCAGAAGCTTTTGGAAATATTACGCCTGTAGCTGAAAGATGTTAGCACGTACATGAGGTCAGGTATGTAGCCATATTGTGTTGGAATGTGTCTTAGTTACATGTCACTTCCTCAGAGGGGTACTAAAAAGAATTTTCTAGCATCACGAGCATAAATGGTATGGGAGAAAGAAAGTAGGTGCTGGAAGTCAGGACTCATGCTGCAGGCTTTGGGTTATCTGGCCACATAGGTGCTCAGGGAAGCTATTGCTTCCTGAAGCTCCACTTCATCTTTTCACAGGCAAAGTCCTGTCAATTATCTCAAAAGCTGGACTGCAGCCTAGGCATTGCCAAGGAGGTGCTCAGCCATTCTTTGCCCGTTCTATTCTTTGTTGAAATCACATAGATGACTTGTTTAATGTATTCTCATGTTTAGGAGGTAAGAGAAGCTGTGGTCTTACAAATGTCCTTATATCATATCTCTGAATAATACAGTCTAGGAAGGCAAACATTTTAAATTTTGTCATTTCACCTATTTTCATAATACCTTTCAGTGCCTTGAACTCTAGTTTTAAAAGTAAAAGTTATAGAGTGATGAATCACAGTTGTTTCTTTCCTTCCTTCCTTAAACATAATTATCTATGTTAAGATGTTTACACACAGGCATGTAGTAAATATGTTGATACATCCATAAAATCCTTTTATAAACAGGAACAATCGGAGAAATACATATGTAACTGAAAATAAAGATTGATGCTTAACCAATACATACTTAGTATTGAATAATATAATACCAATAGTTGCCATGGTCGTGGTTATATTTTAATATTATATTATTTTTTAAAATCATCAAGAACACATTGATAACTGAATCTAATTTGGCCATTCCTCTAATTTTTTTGTGTGGTTCTCAGAATCAATTCAAGGACTCATGCATTCTCAGTCACACATCAGATCTCTAAACTTCTTTTAAGAGAACTAATATAATTTATTTAAGTAGTTTTCATTATTCATTAGGATGACAAATATACATTCATCTGCAGAAGACGTTTAAGAGGAGCCAAACGCCAGTTGTCCTCCTCTATGGAGTGTACTGCCCTTAACAGTTCTGTGAATACTTCCATAAATTACCCAGGGTGCTGAACACATATATTTATTTACCTATCATTACTAAGATTCATCTTATTATGTTAAAACATATAAATTCTATGTATGTGTGGATTGTATAATATATTTTAGATCAATTAAAGCTCTAATATGCTATAACATTTAAAATGATGACATGCAAGAGAGTTGAATAGTTCCTATTACTTCTCGTTGAAGGAGACTACAGTCAATCTTATATGCATTTGGAGTTTCAAAGCATCTTATCCAGAGTCCTTGAATTCCTGTACTTGAAATGATCTGGTGATAGGATACTGACCATTTTTTTTCTTTTTGGTTGTATGACTCAAGCTTTAAGATGTTGATACACTGAGTCTTGGCTGATCAGTTGTCCCCATCCCTACCCCCCCCTCTCTCTCTCTCTCTCTCTCTCTCTCTCTCTCTCTCTGTGTCTGTATGTGGTTTCTTAGAGGATGAGAAATCTTTGCAGAACTATATTTGATCTACCTTAACACGTGAATAGTTTCCTACATATAACACACATGAATAATTCCCTATATATAACAGAACAGATAGGTCAAAATTTGAGGTGTGAAGGATGTCTGAAGTTCTGTATATTTCTTTTCCCTGTATCTACTTCTCTCTTTGGATCATTCTAGTAGACCGGACTCTTCAGTACTCCCTCGGTACCTGTTGGGGACGAGCTGGATTCCAGCGAATAACAGATTCTGAGAATGCACAAATCCTTGTATAAAAGATAACACAGTGTCTCACTGTAGTTTCATGTGATATAAGGACTTACTCCTCCACTCTGTATTTCTACATATGCTATAATAACTACTACAGCATAAATGCTATTAACACTATCAATGCAATATTGATGAAGGGATACATATACACTACAAGGGTCAACAAGATTATTCCACATCTGCTTCCACACTTTTCTTAATGGTACAGAGTAGGGCACGCAGTGGGCCTCTGTATTTGTTCCCGTAAGCTTCTCTGATGATGGCTGAGCAAGGCTCTGATCTACGAGTACAGCAGAATGTCATTTTGAGTCTTTTTCTTGCTGATTTTTTTTAAAAGAGCAGTATTATTTGGTTTACATTATGTCCCTGAGCTATATAATTTCAGGTTCTTGGTCACCAAAGCAATGTCGTGTATTGGCTCAATCTCGTGGTGTAAGCCTTATGTTAAATCAGATATTGGTTGGTTACTCACAGTTTTATGCCACCATTGCCCTAGCGTATCTTGCAGGCAACAGCATTGTAGACCCGAGTGTTTGTGTCTGGCTTGTTGTTTATGTTTACCTTCTGATAGTGTACAGAGTACCTTCCTGTATCAAAGATGCTACAATATGGGAACGAAGGCTTTGTGTAGGTACCAGCTTGGCTTCTCCATGGTCATTGAGTTGCATGGGTGTTGTCTTCAGCAACATTGCCTTGCCTCAGTTTGAAGCAGCCTGTAGTCTCAACAACAGCCTGAATTATTTGCAGATTCTTATGGGAACTCTTCAGCCAACTACTCCATTATATGTAAACCAGTCCTGATAATGGAAGCTTCATTTGGTGACAAGATATGGCCAGTTGGGGCTGTGTCTCTCCCATTATTTGGCAATTTCACTTAGATTGCAGTAATATATGTATATATTTTAGGAAGTTTCTACTATATTAAGTTTCTATACTACCCCTCAAATGTCTCTTAATTTTAATTGCCACTCTTTCTTCCCTTAGTCCTTACCATATTTCCATCTTCCCTTCCCCTCCTGACTTGATTCTCCATGTCCGGCCTCACACCTATCCATAAATATACATTCCATTTCTCTTTTCTAATGAAATCTATCTTTGCCCCTCTAGTCCCTTATTCTATACTTACCTTCTGTGGCTCCACAGATAGTAGAACTTGGTTATAATTGATTTAACAGCTAATACCTACATAAATGAATAATACCTTATTTGTTTTTCTAGATCTGGGATACCTCATTCAGGATGATTATTTTCTAGTTCCATCTATTTACGAGAAAAATTCATTTTTAACAGTTGAGGAATATGCTGTTGTGTGTGTATCACATTTTCTTTATCCATTCTTCTGCTGAAGGATACCTAGGTTGTTTCTAAATTCTGCTCTTATGAAGAAGGCAGCAATGAGCTTTGTTGATTAAGTGCCTCTTTGGAAGGATGAAGCATCCTTTGCATATACACCCAAGACTGGTAAAGTTGAGTCTTGACAGATATTATGAAGAATGTGTAAGATCTTGTAACACTCATACATAAACGGTTGTCTCCATCAAACTTGTTACTTCAGAGTTCATGGAACCCTGTGGCAGAAACTGCATAAAAGTCAAAGAGAATGGGGGACTCCAATAATTCAAAGTCTTCTAATATAGTGCAATCAAAGCTCCCAGGAACTCACAGAGACTAAGGCAGCTTGTATGGGGCCTATACAGTCTTCCCCATGTCCTGCCTACATGTTATAGTCACTGACTTAGTGTTTTTATGAGACTCTGAGCATGCGAAGAAGTGGGTCTCTAATCTCTAGGGCTCTTTTCCTTCTGTTTGTTTTGTCTAATACCAATATTTTAGTTTTTGTTTATAATATTTTAGTTCATTATTTTAAGAGAAATAAGGCTAATAAGAGATACCTCACCATTTTTAAAGAGATGAACATTTTAAAACAACTAATTTGTATCATTGGGTATCTGATACAAAATAGCTGTGACAAAGTAAACTGGCAATAAATGCCTATTAAATAATTGGATGCTACCCAAATTTTTTAAAACTTGTATAAAACTCATAGGTAAACTTATTAAGAAGTTTAACTCATAATTTACACTCATATAAAATGGAAATCTATTATAAATACACGTGACATTAATTAACCAGTATATTCAGTAATATAAGGACAATTCAAAGGTGAATTTGGAAGACAAAAATAATCAGGCAATTAGGAATGCTCAAATACAAGTGCTAGTTACAAAACTAGCTAAATTCCCATTGAAAAATATGGACAGTCAACTCTACTACAGCTTAATACATATATGTATGTATGTATATATATATATGTGTGTGTGTGTGTGTACATGTATATATTTTTATATCAGATCATGCTCTTTTTACTGAACCAAAAAGAATTATTTGTATTATAGTTACTTTTTCATAATTAAATTTTGACCCTCTATAGTTATTATAAGCAATCAATATAATAAAATGATTCTTTTATAAAATCAAAAAATCATCAGAAATCTTTATGTCCCTTGAAGAACAAATTTTTGCTATTTTTAGGTATCTAAAGTTGGGTAAAAAAAATCGGGTTTTTTTTGTATAAATTTGTATTTATATTCTAACCTCTATTTCAGAAGTCTAGATAGCATTTTAATTAAACTATTGTTAACTGTAGTAAGATTTAATTGTTTATTTAAAATCTGAGAATGGTTTTCTTAATTGAACTTCCAAATATACATTAAATCCCCTTGAACTAGATAAGCATTTAGAAAATCCAATAAACAATTTCATTGGCAATAAAATGTCTCGTATTTTAACTTTTCTATTATCACACGTGTCTCTCTGTGGTTGACAAGGTTGGCAGTCCTGAGAGGTAGGCAGATCTTCATTGCCCATTGTATTCTCACTCCTAGAACATATTTCTGTGAGTTTTAGTATACTCACCTAAGAAGACACACTCTATTCCTGCTTATAAAACCACTTCAGGAAAATGAGAACGCAGGAAATAGGCATTACTTCCTCCAGGACCTTCGCCTGGCAGTCTAGAGCTAACTCAGTTCACTTTGGAGAATACATGGTTGTGTAATCTTAGAGATCTTTTGTTTTCGTTTGTAGGTGCCTTGTCCTTCCCAATCCTTATCCTCTAGGCATTTAGGTCCCACTCTTGGCTAAGTGTGAGTGTGGGAGCCAAGATTGCTAGAGCTGAAGCCTGGAGAGCAACCATCTGACATTCTGCATCCATGAAGACCTAGGTGAGAGCTGGTACACCTCACTCTCAGTATTCATTCTGTTTATGGTAGGTGATGCCTGACATTTACTACTGGCTCTTATAGATCTGCTTGCCATTCTTGCTCTTGCTCTCTGTGACCGATGGCCAGTGTTAAAGAATTTTTTGCAGTCTAGCTGCCACTTGCCTTCTATCAATGGGTGTTTCTTCAGGGGATTACAGAATGGATGCCAGGAGAGTAATAGGGTGTGCATTCCCCAAGTTTTATCCTTGTTGCCTTACTGTGAGGTGCTCACAACTGTATTGAAAATTACAGTTCCATTTAGAGGGAGCTCTGCAGGAAGCGGTGAACTCCAGATTCTGTTCAGCCCACCTTAAATCCCATCGGTTTCACCCTCCCACTAGTTTGAGTGTACTGGACTACCCTGGAGAATTTCCACGAACTCTTCTTATGTAACTTCATTCATATCTTAGTCAACAAGTTGAAGACCTGATCATATTGATCCTAGGACCTACCCTGATGCTTTGTTTTATAAAGCCACTGAAAACAGAATGCTTGACTTGTATTCCTGTTCTAGAATTAAAAAACAAAACAAAAACCAAACCAAAACAAAAAACAGCAGTAACAGCAACATCAAGAACCCAAACAGCAAGCAAAACAAACAAACAAACAAACAAACAAACAAATAAACAAACAACAACTCCTAACTAGAAACCAGGAAAGCACTCAATTGAATGTAGGACTGACAAAGATATTTTCCCAATCTGTTGGTTGCCGTTTGGTCCTATTGGCAGTGTCCTTTGCCTTAGAGAAGCTTTGCAATTTTATGAGGTCACATTTGTCTATTCTTTTTTTTAATGTTGTCTTCTTTTCTTTCTTTTATTGGATATTTTTTATTTACATTTTAAATGTTATCCCCTTTCCAGATTTCCCCCCATAGAAGCAGGGGATGGGGGTGTTCCCTCCCTTACCCAACCACTACTTCATACCTCCCTGCCCTGACATTCTCCTACACTGGGGCATCTTCCCTCGACAGGACCAATGGTTCTCCTTCCATTGATGCCCAACAAGGCCATCCTCTGCTACATATGTGGATGGGCTATAGGTTCATCCCTGTGTACTCTTGGGATGGTGGTTTAGTCCCTGGGAGCTCTGTGGGCATCTGGTTAGTTGATATTTTTTTTTCTTCTTATGAGGTTGCAAACCCCTTCAGCTACTTCAGTTCTTTCTTTAACTCCTCCATTGGGGAGCTGTTCAATGGTTACCTGCGAGCATCCTCCTCTTAATTTGTCAGGCTCTTGGCAGATGTATTAGCTCCTGTTAGCATGCCCTTCTTGGCATCCACAATATTGTCTGGGTTTGGTGTCTATGGATGACTTTCCTTTCGTCTCTGCTCCACAATTTGTCTCCATATTTTCTCTTAGAGCATAAGTCATTGGTGTTCTGTTCAGAAAAATTTCCCTAGTTCCCATGTGTTCACGGATCTGCCTTAATTTCTCTTCTATTAGAATCAGTGTTTTTGGCTTAATAAGGAGGTTCTTGATCCACTTGAACTTGAGCTTCGTACAAGGAGATAAGAATGGATCAATTTGCATTCTACTACATGTTGACCACCAGTTGAACCAGCACCATTTGTATAAAACTGCTGTCTTTTTTCCACTGCATGGTTTTAGCTCCTTTGTCAAAGATCAAGTGACCATAGTTGTATGGGTTCAGTTTTGGGTCTTCAAGTCTATTCCATTGATCTACCTGTCTTTCCTGTACCAATATCATGCGGTTTTTGTTTTTTTATCATGATTGCCCTGTAATACACCTTGAGGTCTGGGATGGTGATTCCCCCCTTCTTTTATTGTTTAAAATAGTTTTCCCTATCCTGTGTTATTTGTTATTCCAAATAAATTTGCAAATGTCCCTTTCTAACTCTGTGAAGAATTGAGTTGGAATTTTGATGGTGATTTGCTTTTGTATATTGCTTTTGGAATTCTGTATATTGCTTTTGGCAAGATGGCCATTTTTACTGTATCAATCCTTCCAACCACGAGCATGGGAGATCTTTCCATCTTCTCAGATCTTCTTTGATTTCTATCTTCAGAGACTTGAATTTTTTGTCATATAAATCTTTCACTTGCCTGGTTAGAGTTACACCAAGGTATTTTATATATTTGTGACTATTGTGAAGGGTGTCATTTCCCTAATTTCTTTCTCAACCTGTTTATCTGTTGAGTAGAGGAAGGCTACTGATTTGTTTGAGTTAATTTTATACCCAGCCACTTTGCTGAAGTTATCAGGATTACTAGTTCTCTGGTGGAACTTTTGGTGTCACTTAAGTATACTATCATATCATCAGCAAATAGTGATATTTTGACTTTGTCCTTTCCAATTTGTATCCCTTTGACCTCCTTTTGTTGTCTAATTGTTCTAGCTAGGACTTTGAATACTATTTTGAATAAGTACTAAGAGAGTGGGCAGCCTTGTCTAGTCCCTGATTTTAGTGGAATTGCTTCAAGTTTCTCTTCATTTAGTTTAATGTTAGCTACTAGTTTGCTGCATATTGCTTTTACTATGTTTAGGTATGGGCCTTGATTTCCTGATCTTTCCAAGAATTTTTTTTTTTTTTTTTTATCATGAAGGGGTGTTGAATTTTGTCAAATGCTTTCTTAGCATCTAATGAAATGATCATGTGTTTTTTTTTCTGCGATTTTGTTTATATAGGGGATTACATTGATGGATTTCTGTATATTGAACCATCCCGGAATCCCTTGGATGCAACCTACTTGATCATGGTGGATGATCATTTTGATGTGTTGTTGGATTCAGTTTTTGAGAATTTTATTGAGGGTTTTGCATCGATATTCATAAGGGAAATTGGTCTGAAGTTCTCTTTCTTTGTTGGGTCTTTGTGTGGTTTAGGGTCTATAAGTGTAATTGTGACTTCAGATAATGAATTGGAACACTTCAGAGACCCAAATAATACTATTAAAAAATGTGGTACAGTGCTAAACAAAGAAATCTCAACTGAGGAATGTCGAATGGCCGAGAAATATGAAAGAAATGTTCAACATGCTTAGTCATTGGGGAAATGCAAATCAAAACAACCCTGAGATTCCACCTCACACCAGTCAGAATGGCTAAGATCAAAAACTCAGGTGATATCAGATGCTGGCAAGGATGTGGAGAAAGAGGAACACTCTTCCATTGTTGGTGGGATTGCAAGCTGGTACAATGACTCTGGAAATCAGTCTGGAGGTTCCTCAGAAAATTGGACATACTACTCCTGGGCATACACCTAAAAGACGCTCCAACATATAACAAGGATACATGTTCCACTGTAGGGTTCTGATGCCTGGTGCTCTCCACAGTAATCTCTCGACCAGCTAGGAGAGTGGGTTCGGGCGACAGGAGAGAACTCAGGCAGGGAGAGAGAACTGCTCCTGCCATCTCTGCTGCTGGTCCTGTTCCTTTCTGTTGCTGCTGCTGCTTGAGTTGCTTATACAGGCTGAGCCAGCAGGAGACTGACTATCTGGCAAGGGGCACAGGGAAGCTTCTGGTGGTGATTTGGGAAGACCAGATCTCTTCCCCAAGTGGCAGTGTTACAGCTCTTATGACAGAAGCTCTCAGACAATGGAATAAAAATCCTGCACACCTTTAATTCTGACCATGACTCTTAAATACAGTTTTTTGGATGGGTCAGTGTCTGACAGTAGGTACTTCCTATCGGCCTGAGAGCTTGGGAGACTTATATATTTGGAGATGTGGTCCTCCTGTGATTGATCTGTATTGAGCCTATGTTTGGGGCATTGTCTTCTGTGACTGATCTATCATGGGCCTATGTAACCTGTGGTCACAGCCTCACCTGGGGAGGAGGGACTAGAGGCATTGCTCGACTGGACTGTTCTGTCTCCAACCTATCTACAGGGGTCTTTGGGGGGTGAGGGGCGGCTACATGAGGCCCTGATATCCTGGGAGAATGGGAATCTGCCTGCTGTTCCTTTTAGGTTCTCCTGTGGATTCGACCTAGCTCAACCAGGAATCAGGGTACCTTTCACAGCCTCCCCACCCCACATTCCACTATATTCATCGGAGCCTTATTTATAATAGCCAGAAGCTGGAAATAACCTAGATGTTTTCAACTGGATACAGAAAATGTGGTACATTTATACAATTTATACTTGGCTATTAAAAACAATGAATACATGAAATTTTTAGGCAAATGGATGGAACTAGAAAATATCATTCTGAGTGAGGTAACCCAGTCACAAAAGACCACACATGGTACGCACTCACTGATAAGTGGATATTAGTTCAAAAGCTCTGAATACCGCATATACAATTTACAGACCATGTGAAGCTCAAGAAGGAAGACCAAAATGTGGATGCTTCAGTCCTTCTTAGAAGTGGGAACAAAATACTCACAGGAGGCAATACAGGGACAAAAAGTGGAGCAAAGACTGAAGGAAAGGCCATCCTGAGCCTGCCCCTCCTGGGGATATACTCCATATGCCCATATGCAGCTACCAAACCCAGTCACTATTGCTGATGCCAAGAAGTGCTTGCTGACAGGAGCCTGAATTGAATGTTTCCTGAGAGGCTCTGCAGCGAACCATCAGACTCGGCACGGGGACCCCAACGGAGGAGTTAGAGAAAGGATTGAAAGAGCTGAAGGGTTTGCAACCCCATAGGAAGAACAACAATATCAACCAACCAGACACCCCAGAGCCCCCAGGGACCAAATCGTGAACCAAAGAGTACACATGGAGCAACCCATCGCTCCAGCCACATATGTAGCAGAGGATGGCATTGTCTTGCATGAACAGGAGAAGCCCTTGGTCCAGTGAAGGCTGGTTTCCCCAGTGTATAAATGCCAGGGTATTGAGGTGGGAGTGGGTGGTTGGGAGGGGGAGCATCCTCATAGAAAGGGGGGGGTTGGGGGTGGATGGGAGAGTGGGGAACCAGGAAAGGGGATAACATTTGAAATGTAAATACATAAAATATCCAATAAAAGATGGAAAAAAAAAAGGAAAGAAAACATGAAAGCAAAGAGTCAAAAGCAGTTCCTAATTGAAACAAATTTCTTCTCTTTTGCAGCTCTTTAGTAAACCGGGTCTCTCATACCCAATACACTTAGCCACATAGCATTTCCCTTTCCACCCATTCCAATCCCCTTTTCAGAAGAGAAGGGAGCAATACCATGAACAAGTCTAGAGGGCAGTAGACTGTTTTAAGTATAATCTGCTGTGCTTCAGGAAATCTCTGTGGCAAATACTTGGCATTCTCCTTGACTGTATTTGATCTTCAAGATCCCAGGTCCTAATATTTATGAACATCGTTATCTGAAATGTTTTACTTGAAAATTTCTTCCAGTGTTTGCAAGTATAATGGCGCTCTGTGTTTGCCTCATCCCGCGTCAGCTGCTCCTTTCCTGCCTTGTTTACGTTATCTTCCATGATTCCTGTTGATACATCATTCTTATCATCATTATGTGTTACGTTCCTCCCCCCCCTTTTTTCTCCCTCAAAGCCCTCTCATACACCATACCTTAATAAATATTGGTGCTAAATTATTATTTTGAAACATGATTACTACAATCAGAATTCTGAGAATCAGCCCAATTCTTGCACTAAGAAATACTGGGAACATAAAAATTGCAATAATTTGTGTATAAAAACAACATTGTGTGTATGTGTGTGTGTGTGTGTGTGTGTGTGTGTGTGTTTGCGCGCACTGTTGTTCACTTCATGTACTTGAACTGAAGCCCTCATCCTTGTTTTTTTTGTGTTTTTTTTTTTTTTTCTAGACTGGTAGGCTAGCAAGCTCCTAGTGTCTATCTGTCTCTGTCTCCCACAGCTGGACAACAGACACACCGTGGGATCTTAACTCAGGTCCTCATACTTGCATAGAAGGTAGTTTAATCTACTGAGCCATGTCTTAGGCAGCAAAACAATGCTACTTGCATGGGAAACAGCTTAACGACAGTTAAAGGAGAGTTTTCAATGTTTACCAAACACAGCAAGTAAAGCTGCTTTATTCCCTATAAAGCTGACGGTAGGTATTATTTATTTATTTATTTATTTATTTATTTATTTATTTATAACTAAGTAGTTAAGGCTAGCCTCACTCTTGCTCTGTAGACCACAATGGCTTCAAACTCCTCCTTGCCTCAGATTTCTGAGTGACAGAATTACATACAGGTCTGTGCCATCATGTGGTCTATAGTTTCTTTCTCAGGTTTCTTCTTGCTAGTAGTATAGAGACTTTATTAGAAGTTCTTTAAACAACTTCTTATTGACCAGCACCTAGGGTAGATCCTTAATATTTGCCATGTTTTAAAAAATCCTTCATTTGAGTACATTCACTTAATCATCGCTCATGATTGCTGGTGTCAGGTCTGAAGCAGAAAATTGGTTAAAACACTGCATTGGCTAGCAGACCTAAAAAATTAGCATAATTACTATTTTATACCATAAGCCAATATGCATACATTTCCTACCTGAATTGTCCTGAATTTTCATAGCTTAAATTTATTATATTCTTTGAGAACAAATTATTAACCCCATGCCGTTTTATTGGTTGTTTTCTGGAAGCATAAAGCAAATGTATTAATCTATCCTGACATTCGAAATAATAAGCATATTTGAAGTCTTTACAGAGAAGATGTGTTCCTAGCATATAAGAAAGAAAAATTAATCAGAGGGTGAGAGAGCACTGGAAATGAGAAATAAATAAATTAAACTAATCAAATGTTCTCATTAGTTTTAAAGAAATACAAGCCATTTCATAATTCATGTATCTCTCTGGCCCTCATCTTAAAGAAGATTAAATTATGTGTTGACTTAAGCTCCTTGAAGTTCACCTAATTTATCATTTTATAAAATACATGGCCTTCCAATGATTTCTTATGAACATGCACATCCGCCTACTGTTCTAACCTTTATGCCCAGGGAGCAGGTTCCCCAACCTTTGTCCTCTGCAAAACAGAAGAGATGCTGTGAAAATAACAGAGGAGAAGAATGTACCCCATGATGAACATTCCACTTTGGGGTAACTGTTCTCTCCTTGTTTATCTCACATGGCCAGCGCCAGGTCCAGCCACTAACCAACCTCACTGCTTCTCCATTGCCGCTATCCACAAGACATACCAAATCACCTGAATGATCAGATTCAACCGCAGAAGACAGTCGAAGTCTCAGAAAGTTAGGCTCTTTTTCTATTTGTATTTATGGGGTTTTGTGCAATAAGAGTACCATTTGCAATTGACAGAAATTATTTTATCTTTTGAGAAATTGATAAAAGAAGACACTAACTCACATGGATGCCCAGAAGAATAACCTGTCAGAACCTGTCACTTTCATGTCAAAACACTACTCAACTTAAGTAATATATTTGCATGCATGTACATATACATTTGTATGTTATGCACATTAATGTTACATATATGATATGAATATATGAAATGACTTTATGAATATACACTCCTATAAAAGTTAGATTTTAGATCGTTCTTACGCTTGGTGTTGAAACCATTCGCAGTGTTTTCATGTAGTGCGTGTAGCCTTCTCTTTTGAGACAGCTTTCTTTGATTAAGTTGGTGGCGTCTTACATTTCTTCTATTACAAAGTCAAATGATTTACTATTGATTTCACTTTGAACCTGAAGTAATGATATTGTGTTGGCAGACTATAATGAACGTGGATCCAAGTGTTGCCCTAGGGTTTATTCTCACGCTAAGCCCTTTTTCCCATGTAGCCAATGCGAGTTATTTTAAAAAATTAAATAATTTTGAAAGGATTCATGTTATCTTCTTGTTCCCAGTAAGCCCAGAATTTTCAAGGTGCTATCTTAAGATGAGAAAAAACCCTCAGACGTAAGTAATCCTGCTGGAAAGATTATATAGGATTTGGCTTAATCCTTATTTTTTTCCACATTTTTATCTTTGACTTTCATCAAGCTAAATCAATGAATATGACGAGTAGCGGGGCTCTTCTTACCTTAATGGACTTTTTAAAGCATCAGCTAAAGCCTGTTATATTTCTCATTTAGAATCTTAACTCCCCTTAATGAAATGTGTTCCTAAATTCTTCTCAGATATGTACTTAGAAAGGATTCCTATAGCTTCGGCGATGTCTTGCACTGAAAATGAGAAACAGATTTAAGTCTAATTTACTTGATTGAAATCTTTAAATTTTTTATTTGCCTTATAATTGATTTTTTGGCTCTTGATTTACATTAATTATTTTTTGACTCCTTTTGTAAATAGGTTTTCTATTTGCACTTTTGCTTTTAAGGTTCCAGAGTTGATTTAGACTAGAAAAGCATGAAATAAAAAGAGCCGAATTTCGTCAAATGTTTTAACTGTGATCAGAGTAGTAATTAATATACATATTTGGTTGACTTATAGAAGCTAAGAGGGGATGGTGGACACCGAGGAAACAAAGCTCCTTAAATCAACAAGACCGGTGTGCTTACGACCTCACAGGGAATGAGGCAGCATGCGCTTGGCCTACATGGATGTGTACCAGTTGGGTCCTCGAGATGTAAGAAGTGGACGTAAGCCCTCATTGCTAACCCAGGAGCTATCTCCAACTGAGAACCACTTGCAAAGGAAAATGTAGTTGCCTCTAAGGGAGTCTCACTCAATGGCGTCTTTGGAGACCCCTTGTCTCATAACGGTATGTCAGGGCTCTCATTTAATAAATTGTGTGTTATATATTACACACGCACACACACACACACAGACACACACACGCACGCACGCGCACACACACACGTGCACACACGCACACACATTCTCTCTCTCTCTCTCTCTCTCTCTCTCTCTCTCTCTCTCTCTCTCCATGATGGCATCTAGTTTACTATTCTTACAGGTTTTCTGAATATGCGAATGAGGGATCCCTCTTTCTTGCACCTTCTCTTAGGCTCTTTTCCATTTGTTCTGTCCCGTTCCAGTGCATTGTCTTTGTTTTATCTTTTATTTTTATATTGTTCTATTTTATGTTATATTATTATCATTCCATACAAGCCTCTTTGTTTTCTAATGGGAGACAGAAAGGGGGTGGATGCGGACAGGAGGTAATGTGGAGGGGGAGCTGGTAGGAGTAGAGGGAAGGAACACCATAATTCGGATATATTAGGTGAGGGGAAAAGTCTGTTTTTACTGAAAGGAAAAAAAATGTATAATCAAAGGTAAATAACCCACCCCTCTGATTTTGAATGTCATTGTTTTGCCTAAATAATTTTGACAATGTCCCTTGGCTTATCTGTCTCTATTCTATATAGATATTATCCTTTTCACTCAAATATCTGTCACCAAACAAAGACAAGCCAACAGGAAAGAAAATAACATTACTTTCATCTTAAGTCTCACAACTGACTACCTTGAGGCTCCAATGGACACAAAGAAACCTTCTACAAAGTGAAGAAAAGTGCCTTTAAAACAGGTAGTCGATAGTTTCCAATGACTTTGATTTAATACATGATATCAATTTCATTCAGATTGTTTCTTGAAAAATATTGCTGGGGCAACCGAGGTCAAAAACAAATGAATTGAACCTGCAAGGTGATAGGAGCTTGTTCAACTTCAAGGAGCCACCTTCTTGTGACCTACGCTGCTGATCTTGGGATGAGACCGCCTTTGCTGTTTTTATTATTTGAAATATTCAAGCAGTAAATATTTGATGAGATAATAAATGTAAAATGCTCTGGAAAAATGTAAATGTTGGTGATGATAATGATGACAGCTTTGATGAGGGCTCGGGCTAAGACGGTTTATTTGCACTGAAAGACTAAACCGTAAAAATTTAAAGATGTTAATGGTGAAGGAAAGGGATGCTTATAATTATACTGTTGGGCTCCTACAATGCATCAGAGTTCCATGCTAAATATTTTATTTTACTTTGTCTGGTGGAATGTATAACAAAATTGGTTCATAAATAGGAGAATCAGTCACAAACAAAATGAGATTATAGGCTTAGATTTTTCAAAACCTTTTAATAAGGGTTATCGAATGTTTCAACCCCACTTCTAGCCTGTTGTCCAAAGATAGGGACTAGGGGATATGGGATCTCTTTAGAAGCAGTTCTTTGGGGAGAATCCAATCTCTGTTGCCAGGAAACCAGAGTCCAGTTCAGTAGTGTCAGGATGCCAACAGTCCAGGTCAAAAAAATGCTACCAAACACATATCAGCATCAGCAGCAGCGTGATCCAGCAGAAACTGCCAGGCCCCTGCTGAATCAGCACAAGTTGGCCTGAACTACAGGAACCAGCAGAAAGACCGGGAGAAGTTCTCTGTAGTTCTTCTCTCAACAAAGTGAAGATCAGCAAAGAAGCGAAACCAAGGAAGCCTTTCATGGCAAGCAGTCCATGTGCCATCCCTGCTGCGTGTACTCTCTCCAAATATCACGTGTCTTCTCACGGGTCTTTTGCTACAGCAAACTATCACAGGAGTCTGCATCACATGACACAACCGGAAATTTCCACTTTGGGAGACAGAGCCTATAAACTTAGGATCAGTGGTAAAAACTTAAGTGTTTGGTTCCAGATTCTAGATTCCTATCTTGTGTGTTATATTTAAATTAGGAAGGGTGAATTACTGAGGACTCCACCTAGGAAGAGTAGAATCTCATTAGTTCACTGTCAGTTTCAGTTCCAAACCAGACAAACCTACACAGAACCCAATTTAGTTGATATTTCTTTCAACTTGGGATGCAACATAACTACCATTCTTGCCCATAGCCAATAAACAGTATAAGCTGTTGAACTATTAAGCCAAACCACCCTTTCCTGCAGTCTGGAATAGGAGGAAGATGTCTCAGGATGGCCTAGGGTAGTAGTGTTTGGTGGTAGACAATTCGACTGTGTTTAGTGAAGCTTTAGGAAATGTCTTCTTGAGATACTCGGGACCCTGGTCTCCAGTTCTCTTTTTTAATGTAGATGACAAGTCAGTCTCTCCCTGTTGATGTTTAAGTTTTTTCTTTGTGAGCAGTCAGGTTGGCAGTCCCTGGGTTGAATTCAGATCTCTGAAGAATGTAGGAGTTTTGAGAGATTTTTTTTTTTCCCTTTTCATTTTAACACAATCAGAGAGAGTGCTTCATTTGTATAATAAAGGAGCAATGTGAGAGGAAAATGGTCACAGTATTTCAAGGGCAGGCTCATTCCTGCCAGCCAGACTATGTCAGGCGTGAAGGGCACTTACATGGTGACAACTGTGTGACTCCAGCAATGGCAGTCCTCACCATTATCACCTTCAGACAAGACCTGGGGAACACGCTAGAAGGCGGTTGTGAGAGATTTAACAAATTGACTTGAATATTAAAGATTCAATTAGACACATCCCTTTGACTTTGTTTGCATAGCTGTTGAAATGTGTGCTTTATAAAGGGATTTCAGCTTTCGAGTGCAAGGAGGAGAAGAATCTATGTGCTGCCTATGCCGTTTTACAAGCGCAGCTCCAGCATCAGACTCTCTTAAAGGAGAAAGCAGTTCTTCACCTATAAATTACCACACGGACAAACCTCTAGGAGTGAATTCATCTTTTTTATACGTTTTTCTTGGTTACTTATTATAGTGCTTAAGGTTGTTTAAAACGTCAAAACACCTGTCTGTCTGGCTACAGGCCCTTGATCTGTGATCCATGTTTGCTTTCATTATTTTTAATATTTCATTATTTAATATTTTCATCTACAAGAGTGGGAGTGGTCCAGTTTATTTTCATTTCATTTTTCCTAGTGTAAGACCAAGGATTTGTGTCTGGGTCATCCAGCTTGAGAAAACAGTTCCAACTAGACACAAGATTCTCATGTGTCTGATCATAGCCTTCAGGTCATTTTCCAATAATGAATGCATCTCATTTATCCTCTTTGTTAATATGTATTTTTCCTCTCTCTCTCCTTTCTACTTTTCCTCCCAGGTCCCTCTATTCCCTCCCCCTGCCCCTGTTATTGCTTTCTTCTCCCTCCCAAGTGGAACTGAGGCGTCCTCACTTGGGCCCTTCAGCTTGTTGACCTTTTTGAGTTCCGTGAACTGTATCTTGGGTATTCTGTACGTTTTTTTTTTTGGGGGGGGCTAATATCCACTTATTAGTAAGTATATACCGCATATGTCCTTTTGAGTCTGAGTTACCTCACTCAGGATAATATTTTCTAGTTGTGTCCATTTGCCTACAAAACTCAGGATGTCCTTAGTTCTTAATAACTAAGTAGTATTCCATTGTGTAAATGAACCACATTTTCTGTATCCAGTCCTGTGTCATGAGACATCTAGGTTGTTTCCAGCTTCTGGCCACTATGAACATAATGGAATACATGTCCCTGTGGCATGGTGGGGCATCTTTTGGGTATATTCCCAAGAGTGGTATTGCTGGGTCTTCAGGTAAATCTATTTCCAATTTTCTGCAGAACCTCCAAATTGATTTCCAGAGTGGTTGTACCAGTTTGCAATCCCACCAGCAATGGAGGAGTGTTCCTCTTTCTCCACTCATCCTCACTAGCATGTGTTGTCACCTGAGGTTTTGATCGTAGCCATTCTGATTGGTGTAAGGGAATCGCAATTTTGTTTTGATTTGCATTTCTCTGAGGGTTTTGAACATTTCTTTAAGTGTTTCTCAGCCGTTTCAAGATTCCTCTGTTATGAATTCTTTGTTTAATTCTATACCCCATTTTTTGATTGGTTTGTTTAGCCTTTTGATGGTAGCTTCTTGAGTTCTTTATATATATATTGGATATTAGCCTTCTATCAGATGTGAGGCTGGTGGAGTTTTTAATTCCAATCTGTAAGTTGCAGATTTGTCTTACTAACTATGCCCTTTTCCTTAGATTTCCAATTTCATGAGGTCCCACTTATCAATTCTTGATCTTACAGCATGAGCCATTCAAGTTCTGTTTTGGAAATTTCACCCTGTGCCAATGAGATCAAGGCTCTCTCCCACTTTCTCTTCTATTAGATTAAGTGTATCTAGTTTTACGTTGAGGTTCTTGATCCACTTGGACTTGAACTTTGTGCGAGGTGTCAAATATGAGTCTATTTTCAGTTTTCTACATACATGATAGACAGTTAGACCTGCACTATTTAATGAAGACCCTTTCTTTTTTCCATTGTATATTTTTGGCTTCTTTGTCAAAGATCAAGTGTGTGTAGGTGTGAGGCTTTATTTCTGGGTCATCAGTTCTATTTGATTGATCAACCTGTCTGTCTCTGTACCAATACCATGCAGTTTTTTTTTCCTTATCACTATTGCTCTGTAGTAGAGCTTGAGCTCAGGGACGGTGATTTCCCCCAGCTGTTCTTTTATTGTTAAGAATTGTTTTCGCTATTCTGAGAGATCTCTCCATTTTCTGAGATCCTCAATTTCTTTGTTGAGAGATTTGAAAATATTGCCATACAGATCGTTCACATGTTTGGTAGAGTTGCCTCAAGATACGTTATATTATTTGTGGTTATTGTAAAGGGAGTTGTTTCCCTAATTTCCTTCTCCACCTGCTTATCATTTGTATAAAGAAAGGCTACTGATTTATTTTAGTTAATTTCATTTCTGGCCACTTTGCTGAAGTTGTTTATCGGCTGGGGTAGAATTTTGGGGGTAGCTTATGTATACTATCATATCTGCAAATGGTGAAACCTTTAATTCTTCTTTGCCAATTTGTATCTCCTTGATCTCCTTTTGTTGTCTTTTTGTTCTAGCTAGCACTTGGAGTACTATATTGAATAGATATGTGGAGAGTGGTCATACTTGTCTTGTCCCTGATTTTAGCGGGATAGCTTCAAGTATTTTTCCATTTAATTTGATATTGGCTGTCGGTTGCAGTAAATTGCTTTTATTATTATTATGGACCTTGAAATCTCTCCACTACTCTTAACAAGAAGGGGCATTATATTTTGTCAAATGCTTTCACTGCATCTAAAGAGATGATCATGTGTTTTTTCTTTGAGTTCGTTTATATGCTGCATTACGTTAAGGGATTTTCATATATTGAATCAACCTTGCATCCCTGGGATGAAGCCTACTTGATCATGGTGAATGATAGTTTTGATGTGTTCTCGGATTCAGTTTGCAAGAATTTTATTGAGTAATTTTGCATTGATATTCATAAGCAAGATTGGTTTGAAGTTCTCCTTTTCGGTTGGGTCCTTTGTGGTTTAGCTATCAGAGTAATTGTGGCTTCATAGAAAGAATTAGATAGTGTTTCTTTTGTTTCTATTTTATGGAATAGTTTATGGAATATTGATATTAGGTCTTCTTTGAATGTCGGTAGAATTGTGCACTAAATCCATCTAGCCCTGGGCTTTTTATTGCTTGGGGGACTTTTAATGACTTCTTTTATTTCTTTATGGGACACGGGCCTGTTTAGACAGTTTACTTGCTCTTGATTTAACTTCAGTATATTGCATCTGTCTAGAAAACCACCCATTTCATCTAGATTTTCCAGTTTTGTTGAATATAGGTTTTTGTAGTAAGATCTGATGATTTATTGAATTTCTTCTGTTTCTGTTGCTATGTCTCCATTTTCATTTCTCATTTTGTAAATTTCAGTACTGCTTCTGGGCCCTTTAGTTAATTTGGCTAGGAGTTTATCTATCTTGTTGATTCCCTTAAAGAACCAGCTTTTGGTTTTGTTTATTCTTTGTATTGTTCTCTTTGTTTCTATTTGGTTGATTTTGGCCCTGAGTTTGACTATTTCCTGCTGTCTACTCCTCTTGGGTGAATTTGCTTCTTTTTGTGCTAGAGCTCTCAAGTTGTTAGTATAGGATCTTTCCAGTTTCTTTACCAGGACACTTAGTGCTATGAATTTTCATTGCTATCATTGTTTCCCATAAATTTGGGTATGATATGTCAACATTTTCATTAAATTCCAGGAAGTCTTTGATTTCTCTTTTTGTTTTGTTTTTTGTTTTGTTTTGCTTTTTGTTTTGTTTTGTTTTGTCCCTGACCAAGTTATCATTGAGTAGAGAGTTGCTCAGTTTCCATGTGTATGTAGGCTTTCTGTTGTTTTTTATGTTATTGAAGACCAGGCTTAGGCCATGGTGGTCTGATAGGATGCATGGGATTATTTCAATCTTATGTATCAGTTGAGAGTTGTTTTGTGACCAATGATATGGTCGATTTTGGGGAAGGTACCATGAGCTGCTGAGAAGAAGGTGTATTCTTTTGTTTTGGGGTGAAATATTTTACAGATACTTGTTAAATCCATTAGGTTCATAACCTCTATTAGTATCACTGTGCCTCTGTTTAGTTTCTGTTTCAATGTCCTGTCTATTGGTGAGAATGGAGTGTCAAAGTCTCCCACTATTATTGTGTGGGGTTCAATGTATGTTTTGAGCTTTAGTAAAGTTCTTTTATGAATGTGGGTCCCCTTTCATTTGGACCATAGTTGTTCAGAGTTGAGATTTTTCTCTTGGTGGATTTTCCTTTTAATGAATATGAAGTTTTCTTCCTTATCACGCTTGATAACTTTTGGTTCAATGTCTATTTTATTGGATATTAGGATGGCAACTCCAGTTTGTTACTTGGGACCATTGGAAGACACTTTTCCATCTTTTACTCTGAGATAGTCTCTGTATTTGTTATTGAGGTGTGTTCCTTATATGCAACAAAATGCTGGATCTTGTTTACATATACAGTCTGTTTATGTCTTTTTGTAGGTGAGTTGAGTCCATTAATATTAAGAGATAGTAAAGACGGATGACTTTTGGTTCCTGTTATATTTGTTTTTGTAGGTGACCTTATGAGTTTGTGGTTCTCTCCTTTTGACTTTGTTGTGGGGTGCTTAATGTCTAGTCTTTTCAATTGTGTAGGTACCTTCCTTTTGTTGAAGTTTTCCTTCTAGGATTCTCTGTAGGGATGGACTGGTAGATAGATACTATTTGAATTTGGTTTTGTCCTTGAAGATTTTAGTTTCTCCATCTATGTATGTTGATTGAGAGTTTTGCTGATTATCATAGCGTGGGCTGGCATTTGTGTTCTCTTAGAGTCTGCACGGCCTCTGACCAGGCTCTTCTGTCTTTCATAGTCTCTTTTGTGAAAGTCTGGTGTAATTCTGATAGGTCTACCTTTGTATGTTGCTTGGACCTGTTCTCTTGAAGCTTTTGATATTCTTTCTTTATTCTGTGCCTTTAGTGTTTTGATTATTATGTGATGAAAGGATTTTTTTCTGTTTCCATTTTTTTGGTGTTCTATAGGCTTCTTGTACCTTTATGACCATCTCTTTCTTTAGGGTAGGGAAGTTTTCATTTATGATTTTGTTGAAGACATTTTCAGGTACTTTTAGCTGGGAAACTTCGTTCTCGATTCCAATTATTTTTAGATTTGGTCTTTTTATTGTGTCCCGAATTTCCTGGATGTTTTGGGTTAAGAGATTTTTATGTTCTGAATTTTCTTTGACAATTGTGTCAGTCTCTTCTGCACTTGAGATTCTCTTTTCTATGTCTTATATTCTGCTGGTGATACTTAAATCTGTAAATTCTCACTTCTTTCCTAGGTTTTCCATTTCCAGGTTTTCCTCCATTTGTGTTTTCTTTATTGGTTTTTTTCTGTGTGCTGTAAAATTATAAAAAATGCTGTCTTTTTCCTGCACTAGATCCAGCACCACAGTGCCTCAAGATATCTGGTCTTTGTCTCAGTCAGCAAATCATCTCACCCACTTTGCTGTATCCCATATTACACTGCCGATGGCTGCCCTCTGAGTCTGACAACAATCTCTCTGTCTGTCTAGTTCCCAAGGCAGGTTGCCACCAGGCCAGACATACCTATCCCAATTCCATGGCAGTCCAATCTCTCCAGCCATCACAAACACAATTAAATTGCCACATGAAAGAACTCAGAACACAATAACCTCTGATCCAATTGATAAGATATAATTGCCCACCTAGACATACAAAGCTCTGTACACATCCATCCCTTAAGAATATTCATAACAACCTGTAAATGTGCAGAGAGGAATCTTACCATCTACCTCCATGTTCTCTCAGCTGCCTCCTCCCTCTCTCCTGTCTCCTTCTCCTCTCTAAAACTTTTCTCCTTCCCATCCTTCCTTCTTGTCCATAGACAGTCCTCATTCTATCTTCTTGTACTTGCCCTCACCTGCATAATGACATCATCTTACATTTCTTCTACTTTTAGGTCTTGGACCACTTTATGTAATTCCTTCACCTGTTTTGATTGTTTTCCTGAATTTCTTTAAGGGTTTTGTTTCTTCTTTAAGGGCTTCTACCTTTTGACCTGTGATTTCCTGTATTTCTTTTGGTGAGTTATTAACAGACTCTATTATCTTCAAGAGACAGGATTTTAGGTCAGCTTCCTGATTTTCAGGTGTGTTGGTGTATCCAAGGCTTGCTGTGGTGAGAGAACTGGGTTGTGATGGTGGCCACGTATATTGGCTTCTGTTGCTTATTGTCTTGAGCTTGCCTCTTGCCATCTGACTATCCCTGGTGATTGCTGGTCTGGGTGGCTCTGTCTAGAGTATGCCTCTTTTGTCCCTGGGTTGCTTCAGGTCTCCTGGTAGGCCTGTCACCCTGTCTGTAGCAGACATCCTGTGGGGCCTTCCATCGATGGGGTCTTCAGAGGGGCAGAAAATCTGCTGTACTGTTGTCTTGGCTGCAGTAGATCTCCTAGGAGGCCTTCAGACTATTGGGTCTTCAGGGAAGCAGTCAAAGTGTTGTCCTTTGTGAAGCTGTTCTCCAGGGGGTCCTGTGGACTGTGGTTTCTGTTTCCCTGTGTACAGCAATCTTTTGGGTCAATTGCCCTGCATGACACAGAGCACTTGGGAAGTCTTCAGACTGTGGTGTTGGTTGCCAAGTTGCCCTGTGTACAGAGCAACTTCTGGGATGCCTTCAAGCTGTGGTGTCCTGAGTTCAGTGGATCTCCTGGGATTTCTCTGGCTGTCGTGTCAGATTCCCTGAGTGCAGCAGATTTCCCAAGATGCCTCAGGGTGTGGTATCAAATGCTCTGAGTGTAGTGGATCTTCTGGGATGTCTCAGGATATGGTGTCTTTCAGGAGCAGACTAGCTAGCAGTCTGTCCCAGCAGAAAGTACCAGGCAGAAGGGCTTGTTTATCTTCTTTGTGAGTCATGAGTAGATCAGCCCTCACTGACAAACTATGGTTAAGTTATACTGAAACTTGCATATTGTAGATCAGAGCTCGATATTTAAAAAGATTGAGAATGAAATGTTTGTTAAACAATGATTCTGAATTTTCTAGACACAACTGTGGAAAATGCATCCAAACTTAGCTAAATCATACATATATCATCTTATATGCTCAACACCATCATGGATCTTTGGTATCCACAAACTCCAAATTCCCAAATTTACCCAGAAAAAAAAGTGTCTTGTGTTTCAAAAAATGCTTGTCTTGTAAATGTAAGGAACTCAGTTGAAATTAAAACCCACAAAGAAAAGACATGTCTGAAGGCATACATATGTAATCAAGGACTGTGGGGGAAGAGCTAAATGGATTCCTGAGGCTCACTGACTAACCAGCCTACCATACTTCTCAAGATCCAGGCCAACGAGAGTCCCTGTTCCAAAATATAATGTGGGACATCCACAGTTGTGACATCCACAACATATATTCATAAACACACACACACACACACACACACACACACACACACAGAGAGAGAGAGAGAGAGAGAGAGAGAGAGAGAGAGAGAGAGAGAGAGCTTGAAAACAAGCTCCAAAAGCTAGATGATCGAGCTTTGAAAGATGAAGTCATTGTCAGCTAAATTTCTTTTTACTATAATTATTTCTGTTTCCAAAATTATTTATGTGTGATTAGTATAATAGATTAGCATCCATTAAACACAAATATATAAATTGTTATGTTAGTGTTGATGTCTACTAGATAGATATGCATTTTCACTATACATAGATATTTTTGGTCATGATTCCCTACACAACACACTATAACAACATTCATCCATCCCTCAGTATATAATATGTATTGGCCCCAGGATCCTGTAAATGTATGGCAAAGCTATAGAAGCTCAAGGTTCCGATAAAAAAAATGAGGTACTTAAATGTAACAAATGAGTAGATTTCTTTATGCTTTATTTAGTAATTAGAGTAATTACAATACCTAAGACATAGGGATGGGTATACTTTGTTGGGAGAAAAATTATTTGGAAATGAATACCCTTCCATTTGAATCCCAGAAAGGTGAATAATCTTGGGAGAAATATGCTAGAAATCAAAATATACACTCTCCCTCTTCTCAGTTTTTACATAGCTCATGGATGTCTATGTGTTGGGAAAGGAGAGGTCTACTAGCCTTCTTTAGCAGGACAGTCTTTGCTTGATTTTACTATTTCAGTTAATCAGTTATTTCAGTTAATATACTGTCCAATATATTCGCCACCAAAGGGAGAACATTCCAGATCAACTAGTTCTCAGCGTAAAAGTTTAATATTCATGTAATGAAGTAATGGTTTATGACTTGAAAAAATGCCAATGGGAGAAGAATATAAATGAACAAAGTCAAATTTTAATTGTTAAATAAGCAAAGATTGAAGGACAGTATCATAGACCATTTTCTCCAAGGCTATCTAGGAACAAGTGATTTGACTTCTGACACCTGAGGATGTGAAGTCAGTCAGAAAGCAGCAAGGATACAAATCAGTATGGACGATTGATCTAAACTTCAGTACTAGTTATGTATGGTGGGACAGCTCATTCAATCTGTACATTTTATATGAAGTGGGTTTTATTTTCAAATGACAAAGTTTTGGGTCCCTATTTTAAAAATGTAACTTTCTTCACTTGGTCTCTAAATATCTCTTGAAGCCTATATTGTTGCTGTCAGTGTCTACTTTCTGAGAAAGTGTGTATGGAAAAACACTAGAGTCTAGTAAAATTATAGCCTCTTTCCAAAGAGTTCCATAATGACCTGGGATGTGTACAAAATGATTTATACTACTGAGTCTCTATGGAAACACACCACATTTCAGAAGATATTTTTACAATTTTTAAGGAAGAAACATAAGTTGTGAGTCCCAAAGCAGCAACATACAGTGATTGCGAGGCAATGCTATGGGTTTGCAGCAACCGTAAATTGTGTTTTAGGAATCCCAGTGGAGCAAGTAGGAAATGAACAGGAAAAGTTAGTGTTAAAAATAAGGGGGAAATAAAATAGAAAAGCAGGTATGATGTGCCGACTTCCATATCTAGCCCTTAGAAAATGAACAAAAATTATTGCGGGTATGAAAGGTTAAAAAATAAAAAGACCCATTTTAGAAAATGGCAATATAAAATCTGTATAAAACTAATTCAGTAATAAACATTGTTTATGACTATAAAAGGATTTAAAATATTACTAATCAAACTTCAGATCATCTTCTGGTTGGGAAAGAATAATTGACCTTATTTAGTGATCACAAGTAATTCAAATCTGATAGTAACTCTTCTTCACTAGGAGAACCTAAAGATTATATTCCTTTTTTTATTGCATATTTTTATTTACATGTCTTTTTTTCTCCATCTTTATTTACTTGGGTATTTCTTATTTACATTTCAATTGTTATTCCCTTTCCCGTTTTTCCAGGCCAACATCCCCCTAACCCCTCCCTCTCCCCTTCTATATGGGTGTTCCCCTCCCCATCCTCCCCCCATTGCCGCCCTCCCCCGAACAATCACGTTCACTGGGAGTTCAGTCTTGGCAGGACCAAGGGCTTCCCCTTCCACTGGTGCTCTTACTAGGCTATTCATTGCTCCCAATGCGGTTGGAGCCCAGGGTCAGTCCATGTATAGTCTTTGGGTAGTGGCTTAGTCCCTGGAAGCTCTGGTTGGTTAGCATTGTTGTTCATATGGGGTCTCGAGCCGCTTCAAGCTCTTTCAGTCCTTTCTCTGATTCCTTCAACGGGGGTCCCGTTCTCAGTTCAGTGGTTTGCTGCTGGCATTTGCCTATGTATTTGCTGTATTCTGGCTGTGTCTCTCAGGAGAGATCTACATCCGGTTCCTGTCAGCCTGCACTTCTTTGCTTCATCCATCTTATCTAGTTTGGTGGCTGTATATGTATGGGCCACATGTGGGGCAGGCTCTGAATGGGTGTTCCTTCTGCCTCTGTTCTAAACTTTGCCTCCCTGTGTCTTCCCAAGGGTATTCTTGTTCCCCTTTTAAAGAAGGAGTGAAGCATTTGCATTTTGGTCATCTTTCTTGAGTTTCATGTGTTCTGTGCATATAGATTATATTCTAAGGTATGTAAGGACATTCATGATGATGAATAGATGATAGAATATTAGTTGTCTATCAATGTTCTTTCTACTCACTGATTTGTGTCAGTGAGGCTGCACGGTGGGACAGGCAGGACATAGATGTGACTTGGTGCATTCTTTCATTATTTAGAGTTTTCATTTTTAAAGCATTTACCATATACGTGACCATTTAAAAAAGAAGAAGATGGGAGGAGGAGGAGGAGGAGGAGGGGGGGGGGAGGGGGAGGGGGAGGAAGAGGAGGAAGAAGAAGAAGAAGAAGAAGAAGAAGAAGAAGAAGAAGAAGAAGAAGAAGAAGAAGAAGAAGAAGAAAAAGAAGGACCAACATGCTCAAGTAGTTCAATTTTTCAATTTTTGAGTGGAACTTCTGCTATGCAAGTTAATAATATAGTCTTCTTTTCACCATTTTCTCTTGAAGGAATTCAGTGTCCCATCTGGTGAACTTAATCATCCCCTCTGGTCTTTTCCATATTCTGTACTAAATATTAAGGCACACTGTTATAACATTGAATGGAACTGCTAGACCATAAAAAATACTGTAAGCTTTTCAGAATCGTAATTTCCAAAAGAAAAAGACTTTAATAATAAAAGCATTTCACTGAAAACACTTGGTATTAGGCTGGGGGCAAGATATGGAAGGGTGGCTTGCTGGATCTTCCATTTCTTAGTGTGATTTGTGTAGTATAGCTTTGCCTTACTATACTTTCTTTAACAGTCCAGTCATTTGATTCTCTAGGAAAATATTATAATCCATAATTAGAATGATAAAACAGTTTGTTCTAGCTTTATAATTAAATTACATTAATTCAACAAAAATGTGGAAGGGTGGTTAGAAAGCTGTAACACTAGTAATCATGTCTATAAATAATTATATATTCAGATATGTAATGAAATTTTTAGTTATGATATAAGAGCTTAAGTTCCATCAAGTCATGTCCTTCACAGAGATCATGGAGAATGAAGTTTTGAAATTTGCTTTAATGATAGAGACTTCTCTGGCACAGAGCCAAACCTGGTTTTTTTCTTTATATTTTTTAAAAAAGTAATTAGTTAATTAATTTACTTTACATCTCTACCCCAATCTCACCTCCCTTTTCACCTCTCGGTTTTCCCTTACCCACCTCCCTTATTCCCTATCCACTCTCTCTCTTTTTCTCTTCAGAAAAGGGATGTGTCCCATTGATATGGACCAGCCTTGGCCTATCACATTGCAGTGAGATTTGGGGAAATTGTCCAAAGGCAGGCAACAGAGTCAGAGACAGTCCTTGTGCCTGCTGTTAAGAGTCCAGTGTGAAGACCAAGCCTCATAATATTTTCATACACACAAAGGCCCTAGGTCAGCCCCATGCATGTGCTCATCTGAGACCCCATGGGCCCAGGTTACTTTTTCTGTGTGTGTATGCTGTCCTTCAATCCACTATCTCCTAAAATTTTCCCTTCACTCTTCCACAGGATTCCTCAAGATCTGCCTAATGTTTGGCTGTGGGTTTTTGCATCTATTTCCATTAGTTGCTGGGTGAAACCTTTCTGATGAAGATCATGCTAGGCTCCTGTGTGCAAGTATAGCAGAATATGAGGGATGTACTCCTCTTGGCATGCATCTCAAACTGGACCAGTTTGGTTGGCCATTCCCTTAATTTCTGCATCATCTTTAGGACTGAACATCTTGTAGGCAGCACAAATTGAAGGTCGAAGGTCTTGTGCCTAGGTTGGTGTCCCAATCCCTCCTGGTTACAGGAAATGCTGGCTTATCTTTCATTGCTAGGATTCTTAGCTAGGTTCACTTCATAATTCCTGGGAGTTCTGGTGCCCTCGGTTCCTAGATTATTCAAGAGATATGCCCCACCCAGATTCCAGTTGTCTCTCCCAGTATACTCTAATAATTTCATAACCCAGAAGATCCCTCCTGTTCTTATCCATACCCTACCCCAGTTCAGTTCTATTTCACCTTTTCTGTGAGATTCATGTGGCTCCCTTGATTTCTCATTGTTTACCATCTTTGGGTCTGTGGATTATAGCATAGTTGGTGTTTATGGCTAACATCCCCTTATAAATGAATACATACTATGTTTATCTTTCTGGGTCTGGGTTAACTCATCCAAAATTGACCTTTTCTCCACCCATCTGCCTGCAACATTTACAATGTCATTTTTTTCTAACAGCTTAGTAATACTCCATTATGTAAATGTACCACAATCTCTTTATTAATTATTTGATTGAGGAACATCTAAGTTGTTTCCAGTTTCTGGCTATTACAAATAAAGCTGCTATGAACATAGTTGAGAAAGTGTCTTTGTGGTTAGGTGGAGCATCCTTTGGATATATGCCTAGGGGTGGTATAGATGGATCTTGAAGTGCATCTATTCCCAATTTTCTGAGAAACCATTACGTTAATTTACAAATTGAATGTATAAGTTTGTACTCCCACCAGCAATGAAGGAATGCTTGCCTTGCTCTACATCGTTCACAGCATGAGCTGTCATTTGAGTTTTTGATTTTAACAATTCTGACAGGTGTAATACAGAATCTCAGAGTCATTTTGATCCACATTTCCCTGATGGCTAAGGATATTAAACATTTCTCTAAGTGCTTCTTGGCTATTAGAGAGTCCTCTGTCAAGAAATCTCTCTTTACATCTAGAGCCCATTTTGACTTGGGTTATTTGCTTTGTTGATGTCTAGTTTCTAGAGTTCTTTACATAGTTTAGATGTCAGATGTGGGCTTGGTAAAGATCTTTTCCCAATCTCTAGGCTGTTGTTTTGTTCTACGGACAGTGTCCTTTGCCTTACAGAAGCTTTTCAGTTGGGGTCCCATTTATCATTTGAAAAACCTGATTTTTAATAATAATGAACAGTGGACATATTCCCCTTGTACCCCATTAGACTCTGAATAGGAATGGACATGATCATGAGCATGTTCAAATGCTATGCGGTCTTCTGAAGTTTTGACAAATGACATTGAGATGGTTCTATGTTCCACTCTTATACAAACCTTATTAATCATCTGACTGGGAAACATCTAGCGTTAAGGTGGGGGCAAGAAGTAGAAGTGTGGCTTCATAAACCTGAAAAGTGAGTATATTAATTCAGTTCTCTCTTAGAGGGACAGTACAGATATAATAATATGTATCCATAGAAGCCATACTTCTATTTCCTATTCCCAACTCAATGCTCTATCTATATATGATTATGGGTGTGTGTGTGTGTGTGTGTGTGTGTGTGTGTGTGTGTGTGTGTGTGTGTTATTAGACCAGCTGACAGGCTGTGGTCTGCCTGGTCTAATTAAGAGTACAGTAGTTGATCAGCTCATGAGGGTAGATGTCTCAGTTGGTCTTCATTCTACATTGAAATCCTGAAGAAGTAGACTCCAACAGTGAAGGACAGTGTTAGCAACAGGATTGCTGGATTGGCCAGGGAGAGTGAGGACAAGCAGACACAAAGTACAAGTACTTTCATGTGGGCTGCCAGCAGACTGCGCAGTCTAAATTTAGAGTGGATGTTCCTACCTCAAATGAACAAGTCAAGAATATCCCACACAGACATGACCAATTGCTTCATATGACTCTGGGTCAGTGGTTCTCAACCTGGGGATCAATCAATCCTTTCAAGGATCATCTAAGACTGTTGGAAAACACAGATATTTATATTAAAATTCATAGCAGTAGCAAAATTACAGTTATGAAGTATCAATAAAAATAATATTATGGTTGGAGGTCACAACGAGATGTGGAGATATAGTAAAGGCTTGAAGGGTTAGGAAGACTGAGTGGTGCTACTCCAGATGTATTTCACCTGACAATCATGACTCGACATCATGCCTTCACCATTGATTAAGCAAGTACAAGTAAGAATGGATCCTATTGCTTTACTTTAAGTCTTAAAAGTTTTGATTTTTACAACATGTCAACCTCACTACTATTTCATTTTGAATAATAAAGTATGACTGATTAAGACTAACATTTTTAATTAATCAAATTAGAGACAAAATGAAGGTTTTGGTAGATTAGTGTGAAAATTCAAATGAGTACATAGAGTTTCATTGTACCATGCACGTACACCCCTATTCAACTTACATTTTGCCTTAGGAGAATCTGTAATGATCATTAATTACGTTTGGATCTTTTCTCCTTGGATAGGGATTATTATAGGGCTAAGATTTTGGTATGGTGAAGAGAAACTTAGGGTACAACCATAAGGTGCCATCCATTCTCAAGTTTGTGGAAACAGAGGGACACTGCATGTAGGAACTTGAGAGTGAGTGTTTTTGTTTTTAAAACTATATTTATTTATTTGTTTATTTATTTATCCATCTATTTACTTGTTTGTTTTTGGTTTTGTATCCCTGTTACATTGCTTAGCTCATTGTAACTTTCCCAGAGTCAAACTATTCTATTGTTTATCATAATGTTTATGTTGACAAGTTGTGTTAGCATTATCGCAGACTCAAAGAACAACGACTTGATCTGTTAGTCTCTTGGTCACTTCTGCTTCCCGTTACCTAGCAGCACATTTACATGGCTACCAAGGCATTGATGAACAGAAGTCACTGAACTGCTTCATTTTGTTCCACGTTAAATGATGTCTCTGAACACCAAGGTTCTTGTTGTTTTCTTCTAAGCTAATCTCTAGCAAGAGTAAACATTCTGAAAGAACGGAGTTAGGATGTGTTGGCATTAGAAGGCTGGAAATGGCTTGGTATGCCCCTCTGTATACTTCAGGAGGGAGGTAAGGTGGAAGGAACTAGAATAGTTTCAGCATTAAAGTTTTGATTTTTGTATAAGCTTGCCTCAAGTTAAATTTCCCATCTACACATTGTGCATATAATTTTACCTGTAAGCATCGTTATCTTTAATTAAAAAATAAGGGGTATAGGAACTGGAGAGAGATGGCTCAGTGGTTAAGAGAATCAAAGTTAGGTCCCCAGTTCCTCTACCATGAAGCTCAGAAGTGACTATCTCTAGTTCCATAAAAAGTCAACATTCTGCTCTAGCCTCCAAGGGTATCTGCATAAACATATACACACAGATAAACCTGCATTTAAAACAACAGTGCAATAATCTTCCCAATCAATTGATAAGGACTGAGAGAAACTATGCTTTAAACGTGTGCTAACAGCATGGACAAACTTACACTAGAATTACAAACAGCTTCATTGAGAGTTTACCAAGCCAGAAAGAGAATTGGAATTTGGAACAGAGAAAAAAAAATGGAATTGAAATTAGTTTTGCAACCGTGTGTGAAAGATAACACCATAAGATCACGAGGTAGTTGTTGTATCTTTACACACCCCCACATGGAGTTCTGTATTTCCCCAATAAAAGTATTTTCTACTTTAAAAAAAGAAAAGAAAATTAGTTTTTGAGGTAAGGCCTACAGAATTGGGTACTTGATTGGAGAAGCATAAATGATAATTCTCTATTTCCTTGCATTAATGATGAACGGTATTCACAATGACTAGAAAACATGAGAAGAACCTTTGATGTGAGAGAGCATGGGTCCTGTCTGAGGGATTTCCTTTTGTCAAGCAGGAGTCATGTGTCAGCTGTAGCTTATGTTGTCTACATTTTGCTCTTGAATCGGTTTCTCCTTCATGTTCACAAAGCAGACATTGTCCTCGCAGTAAATCTTTGGTTGTTCTTGTTGCTCGAAACACAGATTTGTAATAACTTGATACGGCATTGTACATATGAAGTAAGCATGTCAACGCTCAGGAAAAGCACATAATAATTGTATAGAGATGCAGCTAAGCATGGTCAGGAACTAGTTTTAATCTGCTTTTTTCCTTAATTCTTTGAATGACTTGAAGAGTTTATAAATTTTGAGATGTTAAGATTAGATTGTGTTCTCCTTTTTCTCTTCCAGCCCTTCCTATGTGGCCCACTATCTCAAATTCATGATCTCTTCTTTACTTGTTGCATATATATGAATATATATGTATAAATATATATGTACACACATATATACTATGTAATATATAGTACAATTATATGTATTATATGTATTTAGAAATGCATTTATGTATTTGGGAATATGTATTTAGGAAAGTAACACATTATATTTCTAAATACATAAAAACAATCTTCTCAAACCCTATAAGGTTATTTCTATATTTGTGATTTTAGAGATGACCACTTGGTACAGAATTAGCAGTTGGAGGCTTCTATTCTGGGAGAAGATTATCCACTCTCTGCCTTCCCCAGTAAGCTGTAGTTTTGTTTCTAAGGTTGAGGCCAAGCCATCTTTCCCCCTTTCACGTTATATGTACATTGGTCAGGTCTTACTTAGGAAGCTATGTTGATGAGATTTCAAGTAAAGCCTTTCTGACATTTCTAGGACATACAAACTCACAGCAAATGTCTTGTTCCTCTGGCTTTTGCAATCTTTTTGCTCCCCTTTCTGCAATGATACATGAGCTTAGGTGAAGGGATTATAGTGTAGCTGTTATCAGACAGGACTGGACAACACTTAATCTCTTTTTCTCTGGATTTTGATCAGTTACCATTTTCTACAATGCTCTCCATATGTTACTAAGAAAAGTTCCATTGTTGAACAGTGAGAGCTACATTTATCTATGGGTATAAGGACAAATACCTGGAGAGTAGTTAGGAATTATGTTGGTTTAGTAAAATGGTGGTCGTAGGTTCACCTCTAAGATGACTTTGCTAGCCCTAGAGTATTAACTAGGTTTCCAGAGCCAAGAATGATTTCCCTCCCATTGATTGGGCCTTAGGTCTAATTTAAGAGGAGAACTATTGGTTCCCACCAAGGTGTGTGTACCACTGTTGCATGCTTCGGGTTATCAGGCCATATTAGTTATTGCATTTCATAGGCATCATAGCTTTGTAAGAATATTAGTTGCTTCCCTACATTGGAATTTCACATATCACCTCCTGGTTCCATGAAAACCTCTCCAGAAAGGAGACTTTCACGTCAGACTCAGCTTAGCACCTCTGGGACTTTTGCTGGAAATGGATGGTGTCTTCAGTAATAGGGCCTTATTTTATGCCCCTGGGAGGAAACCAAGGACAACATTAATATCCAATAACATGTTATTTTGAGACTCCCTGGGACAACCTTGACAAAAAGGGGGGAATCTTATGGCTAGTATTGAATTTTTGCTTAGAAGGTATATGGTTTTTAGATCATTTTCAGATCAGATGAGAAAAAAATGTATTTAACTGTGTGTGTATGTGTGCACATATATACAAAAGCTTATATGCATTAATGTAAGTAGATAGATAAAAATATAGATCCTAGTATAGGCACACAGGAAGGCTGGCAGATACGAGTTTTTTTAAAGATCTATTTTAGAAGCTGTGTTGCATGCTTGCACAGCTCCGTTCTTCCTTTCTAGGCCAATGTAAATAAAGACTGTTCGTATTGCTCTTCCTGCCCTGGAAGAACAATCAGACAAAACACTATGGGAAAAATAGTCCCTCTTCATACTCTATTTTTGAGTTGTGTAACAGACACACTTCTACATAAGGATTAGAACTGTGATATTTCAAAAATTTTATAAATCTCTGCTCCAAAGTACAGGATCCAGGGTGGAGTTTTAAAGAACTAAAACAATTTCCCAATCTAGTGAACATGTCTCAACCTAAGGGAACAATGGGACAAAGTCAGCGCTCAGTCCTCTCTACTTCCTAGCCTAGGAGTTACGCTGAGAGGTTAGCTTTGTCTTGTCTTTTCTACAGTTGTAAGAAATAGCTTGGGAGCCCCGTTGTTAAGTTACATACAAAATGAGAAAGCAGTTTAAGTTTTACTTGACCAAATTTTGAGTTGACTGTGTTTTAATGTTGGTATTTTCTAACATCAGATATATGAGACTTAAATTGTATATATGGTTGGATAACTTCCTTGCAGATATGTATAATCATAGAAATTCATAAAATGGCACCCGGATGTGTGCTCATTCAACTCACACTGGTGACTATTGTGTCATCTGAAATGTAACAACAGTGAAGTAATTTATTTTGACTCTTCAGAAAGCTTCAACATTGAATGTATATAAATGATCGTCGTATAGAACCCCAGTGTTGACTATGTGGAAATTCAGAATGCATTTAGCCTGTTCCACTCATCTCTACTGCAACATCCTGACCTCTCTTCACAGACTCTCCTCAAACATTTTCAGGTAAATGTTTTATTCTCAAATAGAGGAAATTGTAAGACATTTTCAGTTTTCAATCAGAAAAAAAATTGGAAGAATAAAGTGAAAAGATCTATTGTGTATTTTCCTAAATTGCATTATTTTGAAAAGCCATACTACCATATTATAGCTTGTACATAGTATTTTCGTCATCTAATATACAGCATGTTCTGCTGGGTTAAAAGTTCCTCATGTTGCTAGGGACCTTTAACCCTTTCTCTCAGACTCAACCTCTTCTTAGGACTTTTACAACTTTTAATCTGTTCTTCATTTAAATGGAGTTTAACCTTCAAGGATATTTTATCAATGTGGGCATGTATCCTTTTAGAGTTGGTTTTTCCCAAAGTCTTGTGATATTGTAGATGTCCATCCAGGTTAGCATTTATTTATTTATTTATTTATTTATTTATTTATTTATTTATTTATTTATTATTCATTCATTCATTCACTCATTCATCCATTAATTTTTCTTCTTTTTAATCAAATTTTTTCATAAAATATAATTTGATCATATTTTTCCTCACCCAACATCTCTCAGATTTGTCTTATCTTCCTCTAAACCCACTTTCTGTTTCTCCCTGTCTCTAAAAACAACAACAACAACAACAAAATTAAAGTGAAATGCAAATAAAAACAACAAAACAAAATGAAATGAAACAAAAGCCATGCCCCCCAAATATGAAATGGGTTCATTTTTTTAAATTGCTGAATTATTTAATTCTCTGATACATTTCTTTATTTAGTGATTAACAGAGTAAATGATTATGTTAAAGATTGTATTGGCTTTTTTCAAATAAAGCTCATAAAAACATTTGTGTACAGGCTTATATAAAATGAACATAAATGTGTATTTCTTGAATTAAATTCCAGAGCTGCCCCTGTTTACTCACGTGGTAGTTGCATATTTAGTTTTGTTTTTAATTGCTAATCGTTCTCCAAAGGGGCTGTGCTACTTTATGTTCCCCTAGGAATACATGAGTGTGGTAGCCCTGACAGCACAACAGGTCAACCACAGCAATTTGGAAAGTTGAGGCAGAAGGATCACAGGAGCAAAGCCTGCTTGGCCTATGGAAATGCAAGATCAGGCTAGACAGTTTAGCGACATTATCTCAGAACAACATGCATAAAAAAGTAGTTTGGAAGTCGTGTGATAGAGTTCTTACATCTCCTACGGCCTTCAGAAAGAACAGAAGTGTTCAAATGATATAGTTGTATCACATGCTAACCATCACTAGCCATCATATCAGTATTATTTTATTTTTCTCATATATGCTATTGTGGCCTTGAATTTGTTAGGTAGTAAAACGTGACCTTGGACTGCTAATTCTGCTTCTAGCCCCTGAGCGATTGTCGGTATGCACCATCTCATACTAGGTTTTATGTAGGCCAGAAATCAAATCTAGGGCCCTTCCTTTCTTCCTTCCTTCCTTCCTTTCATTAAGATTTTTTAGTGGATATTTTTTATTTATATTTCAAATGTTATCCCCTTTGCTGGTTTCCTGTCCATAAGACACCTATCACAACCTGCTTCAACTTCTTCTATGAGGGTGTTCCCTGACCCATCCACCCACTCCTTTCTGTCTCATAGCACTGACATCCCTTACACTGGGGGGGTCGAGGCTTGGAAGGACCAAGGGCTTATTTTCCCATTGAGCCCAACATGGCCATCCTCTGCTACATATGCAGCTAGAGCCATGGGTCTGTCCACGTGTACTCTTTGGATAGAGGTCTAGGCCCCAGGAGCTCTGGTTGGTTGGTATTGTTCTTATGGGGTTGCAAAACCCTTCAGTTCCTTCAATCCTTTCTCTAATTCCTCCAATGGGGACCCTCTTCTCTGTTCTATGGCAAGCATCTGCCTCTGTATTTGTCATGCTCTGGTAGAGCCTTTCAGGAAACAGCTATATCAGTCTCCTGTGAGAATGCACTTCTTGGCATCAGCAATATTGTTTGGATTTGGTGGCTGTATGTATATGGGCTGGATTCCCAGGTAGGTCAGTCTCTGGATGACCATTCCTTCAGTCTCTGCTTCAAACTATGTCTACACATCTTCTACGAATATTTCTGTTTCCCTTTTGAAAAAGGACTGAGGCATCCACACTTTGGTCTTCCTTCTTCTTGAGCTTCATGTGGTCTGTGGATTATATCTTGGGTAATTCGAGCTTTTGGGCTAATATCTACTTATCAGTGAGTGAATACCATGTGAATTTTTGTTATTGGGTTACCTCATTCAGCATGATAGTTTCTAGTTCCATCCATTTGTCTATGAATTTCTCGAAGTCATTGTTTTTGATAGCTGAGTAGTACTTCATTGTGTAGATGTACCACATTTTCAGTATCCATTCTTCTGTTAAGGAACATCTGGGTTCTTTCCAGCTTCTGGCTATTATAAATAAGGCTGCTATGAACATAGTAGAGCATGTGTCTTTGTTATATGTTGGAGCATCTTTAGGGTATATGCCCAGGAGTGGTACAGCTGGGTCCTCAGGTAGTACTATGATCAATATTCTGAGGAAACTCCAGACTGATATGCAGAGTAGTTGTAATTCCACCAATGGAGGAGTGTTCCTCTTTCTGCACATCCTCACCAGCATTTGTTGTCACCTGAGTTTTTGATCTTAGTCATTCTGTCTGGTATGACATGGAATCTCAGGGTTGTTTTGATTTGTATTTCCCTGATGACTAAGGATGCTGGACATTTCTTTAGGTACTTCTCAGTCATTTGATATTATCAGTAGAAAATTCTTTGTTTAACTCTGTACCCCATTTTTAATAAGTTATGTGATTGTCTGGAATCTAACTTCTTAAGTTCTTTGTATATATTGGGTAGCCCACTAAGGACTAAGGATGTAGGATTGGTAAGAATCTTTTCTAATCTGTTGGCTGCCATTTTGTTCTAATCACAGAGTCCTTTGTCTTACAGAATCTTTGCAATTTTATGAGGTCCCATTTATTGATTCTTTATCTTAGAGCATAAGCCATTGGTGCCCTGTTCAGAAAATTTTCCCCAGTGCCCACATGTTCAAGACTCTTCCCCACCTTTTCTTCTATTAGTTTGAGTGTATCTGGTTTTATGTGGAGGTCCTTGATCCACTGGGACTTTAGCTTTGTACAAGGTGATAAGAAGGGATCTATTTGCACTCTTCTACATGCTGACTTCCAGTTGAACCAGCACCATTTGTTGAAAATGCTATCTTTCTTCCATTGGATGGTTTTAGCTCCTTTGTCAAAGATCAAGTGACCATAGGTGTGTGGGTTCATTTCTAGGTCTTCCATTGTATTCCATTTAATTACCTGCCTGTCTCTGTACCAATACCATACAGTTTTTATCACTACTGCTTTGTAATACAACTTGAGGTCACGGATGGTGATTCCCCCAGAAGTTCCTTTGTTGTTGAGTATAGTTTTTGCTATCTTGGTTTTTTTGTTCTTCCAAATGAATTTGCAAATTGCTCTTTCTAACTCTATGGAGAATTGAGTTGGAATTTTGATGGGGATTGCATTAAATCTGTAGATTGTTTTTTGCAAGATGGCCATTTTTACCATGAGCATTCGAGATCTTCAATTTCTTGCTTCAGAGACTTGAAGTTCTCGTCATACAGATCTTTCACTTGCTTGATTTGAGTCACACTGAGGTATTATATACTATCTGTTACTATTGTGAAGGGTGTCATTTCCCTAATTTCTTTCTCAGCCTGTTTATCCTTTGAATAGAGAAAGGCTACTGATTTGTTTGAGTTAATTCTATACCCAGACACTTTGCTGAAGTTGTTTATCAGACTTAGTATTTCTCTGTTGGAACTTTTGGGGTCACGTAAGTACACTATTATATCATTTGCAAATAGTTATATTTTGACTTCTTCCTTTCCAACTTGTATTCCTTTGACCTCCTTTTATTGTCTGATTGCTCTGGCTAGGCCTTCGAGTACTATATTGAATAGGTAAGGAGAGAGTTGGCAGCCTTGTCTAGTCCCAGATTTTATTGGGATTGCTCCAAGTTTCTCTCTATTTATTTTGAATTTGGCTACTGATTTACTATATATTGTTTTATTGTGTGTAGGTATGGGCCTTAAATTCCTGATCTTTTGGGATTTTTAACATAAAGGGGGGTTGATTTTTGTCAAATGCTTTCTCAGCATCTATTGAAATGATCGTGTGGATTTTTTCTTTGAGTTTGTGTATATAGTGGATTACAATGATGGATTTTCATATATTGAACCATCCCTGCATCCCTGGGATGAAGCCTACTTGATCATGATGGATGATAGTTTTGATGTGTTTTTCGCTTTGGTTTGCAAGAATTTTACTGAATATTTTTTGTGTATATTCATAAGGGAAATTGGTCTGAACTCTTTCTTTATTGTTTCTTTGTGTGATTTAGGTATAAGCGCAATTATGGCTTCATAAAGGAATTGGGTAGTGGTCCTTCTGTTTCTATTTTGTGGAATAGTTGGACAGTATTGGTATTAGGTCTTTACTGAGCTACATCTCCAGTTTTGTTAATGCATTTCCTATTAGCCCTCTTGATAAATGTGCAGTGGGGTCACATTGTGCTTTAAATTTCTGTTTAGCAGTATCGCTGGTGATGTTGTACATCCTTTTGAGGGATTGTTTCCTTTTTTCCAAATGCTTACAGCTACTCTCATTCTTTTGCATTGCATATCAATTTTTGAATGATCCCATTTTAACAAGGTACATCTTGGATTTTGAGATAACGTACATCAAATCTGTGTGTAAATTTAAGAATTATTTGCATGTTAACCTTCTTTCGAATCTAGCAGTCTGTAAAGATGGCCTGTCATCCTATGAATGCACATTTTTTATTTAATAATTGTCTACATCAGAACCTTTATATGCTTTATTCAATTTGTACCTAAGATCCTGATGTTTGGGAGTGAATGTTTTACAAATTCCATGCCATAAATAAAGAAGTGTGCCTTTCCCTTCTGTCTTTTTAAGTATTTGTTGTTGTTTATTTGTAAAAATTATATCATCTGGTATTAATTTTTCTTTAATATTTGATATCATGATTTACTGAAATGCTATATAGGTAAAGATTTCTTTTTGTTGAGCCTGTTAATTACAAATCACATTTTAATGATTTATGAAGAGTCTCAACTTTTTTTCATACCAGTTGTGCTATTTTCTCTTAGAAACTTCCTTATTTCCATTAAATGTATGCAGAATATTTGTGTAATATCATTTACCATCTTTCTAATGACTGTACTGGAAGTGTTTTCTAAAACTTTAGTGTTTTCCATGTTACCTTTTGTTATTGACTTCTGGTTTGATTTCATTTTCCTCAAAGAACATATTCTGTGTGATCCTACTTGTTTGCATTTTTGTGAATCCAAATATGATCTACCATGAAATATATTTTATGTTAACCTGAACAGGATACATATGTTCTTCTTATCCAATGGGCTGTTTTTTTTATATTACATCCTATGAGTTCTTGATACTATTCATGATTTTCTGTGCATATATCTAATGAATTGTTGACAGGCAGACTGTGAAGTCTTTCAGTATATTTGTGGATTGGTCAATTCCTTTCAATTTTATCTGTTTCTGCTTCACCTATTTTCAGCTCTTTGATGCATACATATTTAGAATGCTATATCTTATTAAATGGATCATTTTATGCTTTTTAATGTCTTTCTCTGCACTAAATTTCTTGGCTATGAAATTTATTTTATCTGATATTAATATGTCAACTGCTTCCTATTGACATTTTTATAATAGGTTTCCATAGGCATCTTTTTTTTGCTTCTGCCCTGCCTCTTCTGTTCTAAGTGAATTTTTGTGCACACACACACACACACACACACACACACACACACACACACACACGCATATATATCTCCACATGGTTAATTTCTCAGGCTTCTTCATCAACCTAGTCAGCATAGTGCTGCATCTAGGGTCTGAATATACATTTAGAGATGTATATCTCTTTGTACAGAGTGCCCAGTTTCTTTGGAAATCTGTAAGCAAGAGAAAGAAGAAAAATAAATTTATTTATGTTTTGCAGAACTGAAGTATATATTGTTAAATCACAGGGAGTCTGCTTCAATAAAAAGTTCATCATAAAGTTTTTAATATCAAAAATATACCTCTATATTCAGGTAGGTTTCACTTAACAACTACATATAGCATTTCTTTCTTTCACTTTTTGTAATAATATTTCTAAAAATTGACTTGATTTTGTTGAGTTCTTATTATGTGTCAGTATTCAGGGCAATAAATGCAAGACATAGAAAACGATTAGCCATCCATTTAATAAGTGAGTACTTGTTAAACATTCAAATATGAATGTCAAGTTGGTATTGAGATTCTCAAATAGACAGTTCAAGTTAAAACTGGAAAAAAATTTAAAGTTACCAGTAGTATTATAGTATCTGAAGCTTTAGCTTAATTCGAAATTAATGAGGATCTGGGCATGTGCAGGACAATCATAAAGGATGATCGGGAAAGAACTTTACCAAACACTAGATAAAAGACAACTGAAAGGCTTGCTGTTGCTTCTGCTCTGAAGGCAATGAAATCATGTTTCAGCTTATTTTTCCTGGTTAAGGTTTCATTCTGTTAAATCCATATCTAAACGTTGTGTGGCATAATTGCAAGCCTTCCTTCAAGCAACTACAGGCAAAGGATTTCTTCTTCACAGTCCTTATTTCTGAGGCGTCTGACAATCGTGTTCTTATTACTCCTGCTTTTCTCCATCCTCCTAGCTTCTTGGGCTGTGCATAGCCAGTTCTAACAGTGTTTCCCTGAAAGGTCTTCACAGTTAGCACTGATGGTCTCATCTAGTACTGCTAATCTTAAAACCAAAAGATAATAATGATGATGTCATGCAGACTGAGTGATGTTTATCACTGCCCTTGTCAGTCACTCATCCCATATCTCCCTCACCTTCTGTTCATACCCTGCACAGCTCTATGTGTTTTGCTATCCCTATCTATAAGAAATATGAGCATAAAAAAGAAATATGAGCATTAGGTTACAGTTTTCAACCCATGGGTGATTTAGTAACTCTCCATCTTCCCTCAATAAATTCTCAAACTGAAGGATGGGAGGGTATTTTAAAAATTAAATACTATAAATATTTTGAGTTCTAAGGATTTTTTATGAGTGCTTTAGGGGAAAGAAGAAGAGAGAAGCATCACAGGAACCCTTAGACCATCAGTTGTATTAAGGGTGAGGAATTCTAGTATTTTTTTGTCTCTTGTCAATCAGTTTTGTTTAACTGACAGGTTTCATTATGGGCTTTAGCCTCCTGGGACAGAGTTGTCATTCATCCCAGCACACCACTATGGATAATGGCACCATTTGTAATTTGTTGATAATCAGCACATACCATCCAGTGAATAAGACCACTCGGCCCTTGAAGGTAAATCATGAAATGTATCAGCTTTTCTTGAATTGGTCAAGTATTCTTATTTAACATCAAGCCACCCATGTGTGGATTCTCTGGTAAACTGATTAGCTACATAGGACTTCTTCTGCTGCTTATTAGATATGAAACCGTTTCTTACTTTTAGGTCTCCTAAATACACAAGCTTATTGTCATCCAATAAGTTTATCAGAACAGTATTCTTAATTATAGAACAAATACCTTTCATCCCTGGAAGTAGCCAACTCACAAGTCTCAGGAAGTCCCTGAAACAAGATTTGTAAATCCTCTCCTTTCTCAAGGTTATATATTGCAGTGAGGGGTAGGAGAGACTTTTACAACTGCTAAGCTGCTTACAAGTCATTCAGAGAGCTCTACACTTGTAGATACACGGAGTTGTCATCAACTCTAGGTGGGCTTTTTGGTCATATAGCTTCCTTTTAATCATCCATGTTCCTGTAAATAACCCCTCATTTGTATTATTGCCATGTATTACCAGTAAGTCATTGGTTTCCAAGTTGGATTATTATTGTTGTAGAATTATTAATTTTGTGTGCAGCTTGCAATGAATGGACATTTGTTCATACTTTTTTTGGAAATATGACATAACTGTCTACTGTCTGTACCTACATGGTGCCAGGACCATAAATAAGACTTTTTTTTTTCGGAGCTGGGGACCGAACCCAGGGCCTTGCGCTTGCTAGGCAAGCGCTCTACCACTGAGCTAAATCCCCAACCCCTTAAATAAGACTTTTAACATGGTCTTAATAATCTGCTAGTAGGTCCTCTTGCACCAAAACTTAATAAAAAATTCACAGCTTTCCCAACCTCTGGAGATGTCATGCATCTTACCAAGAGATCCACTACCTTTACTTCTCATTTACAGACTACAAAATGGTGGCCCAGTGCCCTACTTTGTGCATGGTCTAGTTCTGCACTACTCCATAGAAATATATGCAGAGTACACATATAATTTAAAAGTTTTGAGTAGCCAAATTATATATAAAGAGAAATAGGAGAAATTATTTTATTTATCAAAATCTATCTGAAATACTCTCATTGTCATATGTTTACAGCATGAAATGCTATTTAAATGGGCCTAGAAAGATGGTTCAGCAGTTAAAAGACTGCAGCTCTTTCAGAAGGTCCCAGTTTGGTTTCCAGAATCCATATCTAGTGTCTCGCAAATGCTTGTAACTACAGCTCCAGCAGATACAATTCCCTCTTGTTAACTCTCTAAGCACCTGCATTCATGGACACATACATTATTTTTACAGTAGTTAATATTTTAAAAAGATAACAGAAACCATGACTGATTCTTGTTTATATATGTAGTACTGGGTTCAAGGAGTGATCTTCAACTGAGCTTGGGCAGTCTGCCTTCATCTATTACTTCTGGGTAGAGAATTCAGAGTAGTATGGGCATGCCCAGTTATCTCTTAAGTAACAAAACAGATAAAAGGATAGAAAGGACATCTAGAAAAAAGTGATAGAGATTTATCTTGCAATGTTCTAGAGCTAAAAGTATGACATGATTAAACGTATCATGTCTCCCAAGATCATGATGTTCCAGAAGTAGCCATGGTTACATAGGTTACCTGAGCACTGGCTACAGTCACACTATTTCCTTTTATCTGAAAATGCAGAGCAAAGCAAAGCAAAGCAAAACAAAACCATAGCCAGTGTATGAGATACCATTCAAGATACTCCTAAAACTGTTTAACTAAGAAAAATGTGAACTGTTTATGAACTTTATTCTTTCACTGGGTACCATGACATGTTGGTTCCCATCAAGGCCTGAATTATAGCTATATAGTTATTTACACTGGATCTGTAGAGGGCATTTTAACTTATGCATTCACATCTCCGCCTTTCCGACGATCTGCCAGCCAAGCCTTGGGAGTGTCTGGATTGCTGATGCCTTTATGTTTCTTGCTTAGTGTGCGCCTCTGTTTGCTCAGCATTTATTTTTATGTTTAACAAAAGGATGTGGATTATATTATGTTATAATTGAAAGCCACCAGCACAGGCAGCCTAAATCCAATTCCTCTTCATTTCAGTCAAATTTCACATTCCATTACAACGGAATTAATTTGATGACCAAATCTGTTATGTTACTGCTTTCCAGCTAGATTTGTTTCCAATTTAACATCCTAACTATGCTTGTATAATGGACAATAAAACAATCTTTTCTGATTTGGGAAATACTCTTTATTCTTCATTTCTCTCTGCTTCACTGTAACATTTGAGCTGAGTTTTATGGAACAATCACTTTCCTCATCTAATTACTGCAATTCCCTGGTAGATGGCCTCTATTGCCCTGCTAGAGCAAAATTATCATAAATACACAATGCTGCAGCCAGCATCTCCTCTTGCACATGCGTCAGTGAGCAAAGCAAGGCTTCTCCCCTCTAAATTGTGTTCTTGCTAAATTGACAATTTCCATGTGAACCCATCATGTCTCTCTATGACATCCCAACCAATTCCTGAGAAAGTTAATCTTGCCTCAGACGCTGGCTCTCAAGGCTCTGCTCCTCATGCCTGTCTGGGGCTGCACGCAGACAAGAAGCAAGTTGAACTCTTCTAATTAAATATTTAGGCACCAGGTCTCTCTTCCAACCCAGAAGAGTTAGAGAAGAGTCTCCAAACAAGGCTATCAGCACAAATGAAATGTGCAAACTCACAGAGCATCGAATGAGCATTCTCCTGCTGCTTGTTCTGTCCCTTTCATTTAAACAGAATGCCTGTGAGATCAGTGCTGAGAACTTGAGCCCAGGTTTAGTTTTACATCAAAGGGAGAGGCATTTGTTACAGAAAATACTAGAACTTCATGAGACCTAGGAACATGTCGAGGCCAAGATCCCCTGAATCAGAGATTTCAGTTAAAGAATCTAAAGGGTTTCCCAGCAACTATATCTCTACCCCAATTGTGTCAGTGGCAAAGGATGTTTGTGAGCAAAAACCATCAGAGGCTGACTCCAGAACAAGTTGCTAAAGCCATTTATTTGACTTCTAGAGTAAAGCGTACATGTTGGCCTCAAAAAAAAAAAAAAAATCAAGTGAGGAATGGGGTTGCCATCCCACACTCAAAAACTCTGACCCATAATTCCCATAATTGTTCCTGTCTGAAAGAACTACAGGACAAAAATGGAGAAGAGCCTGAGGAAAAGGAGGTTTGGCAATGAGCCAAAGTGGGATCCAGCTCAAGAGGAGGCCCCAAGGCCTGACGCTATAACTGAGGCTATGCAGTGCTCACAAAAAGGGACCTATTACCCAACAAGAAGCTGAAAGAGTCAGATGCAGATATTTACACCCAACCAATAGATGGAAGATGCTGACCCCTGTGATTGACTTGGGGAAAAGCTGGAAGAAACTGAGGAGGAGGGTGACCCTGCAGGAGGGACAGCAGTTTCTAATTAACCTGACCCTGAGATCCTTTCAGACACTATCAACCAGGTATACACCAGCTGATAAGTGTGGCCCCAACACATACACAGGCAGGAGGACTGCTGGTCTGGGTTCAGTCAGATAAGATTTAAACACTAAGAGACTGGAGGCCCCAGGGGTGGGGAGGTTGGGGAGGTGGGGAGGTTAGGGAGGGGATATGGGGATGTGGTTCAGTCAGAGGGTGGACCAGGAGGGGATAAGATCTGAGGTAAATAAAAGACAGAAGAAGAAGAAGAAGAAGAAGAAGAAGAAGAAGAAGAAGAAGAAGAAGAAGAAGAAGAAGAAGAAGAAGAAGAAGAAGAAGGAGAAGAAGAAGGAAGGAGAAGAAGAAGAAGGAGGAAGAGGAGGAGGAGGAGGAAGAGGAGAAGAAAGAGAAGAAGATCTAAGCTGTGCATTAGTGGCACATGCCTTTAATTCCAGCATTCAGCAGATGGATTCTATGGGTTCCAGGCCAGCCTGGTCTACAGAGCAAGTTCCAGGACAAACAAAGCTACAGAAAAATGTTGATCAACAACAGCAAATAACAACCAACCAACCAACCAAACAAACAAACAAACAAAAATCCCAGAAACAGTCAAAGATCCAGATTTTATTTTTCTGGAAAGAAAGCTAACTTATAAAATCCCTTAGTGCAAAGGTAAGAGTTGGGGCAGGATCTCTGAAGGAACAGTCTATAGGAAGCAAACTGGAGAAAAACACAAAGCTACACAACAAGTTTGAATTTTTCTGCCATTAGAACAAACTGGACAGGAAGAGCAAGTTTTATTTGCTGTGAGCTAGAGCCCCAAACCTCTCTCTTCCCCCCGAGGATGCTCCTTTCTGCTGGAACTGTAGGCAGAGCTGTCTGTGGATGCTACACAAGATTTTCAGAGGCAGGGATAGGAGCCAGAGACTTCTCGATCTACTGGCAGCTGAGCTGCAGAGCTGTGTAGACCTGAAAACGATGGGGAAAAGTGAATGTTGCTATTCTGAGGCGCTATAGCTGTGAGTAATTCAGAAAATAGTCTTCATTAGACATTAAACATTTAAATAAATTCTGAATGAGATCAAGTTTATGAAGAATCTCCTCACAGATTGCTCATTAATTATAAACGAAAAGTTGTCAGTGTTCTCGTCAGGAACATGGACTGACTCTCCTTATAACAATATCATCTAAATGCACTTAACTAGCTGTAGTACACAGAGACACGGGTCCACACTGGGACTAACATGATCCCTAGTTTTTACATTAAAATATGCAAGCTAAGGGCTGGAGACTTGGCTCAGTGGTTAAGAGCACTGTCTATTCTTGCGGAGGACCACATTTTGATTCCCACGATCCACATGTTGCCTCACAGCAATCTGTAACTCCAGCTCCTGGGGTTCTTATTTTCTCTCCTAACCTCTAAGGGCACACATGTGCATAGACTTACCTGCAGACAAAACCATCATACTCATAAAATAGAGAAATCAATAAATCTTAATATTCTAACATATTTAATTTGATTGTGACCCACATGATGCGACAATCCCTCCAAAATCATTAGACACTGTTTGTGTGTTCAATAATGGCCGTTGGAGTAGTTGACTTGTTATATTATTTATTTGGAAAGGACCAAACACTTCTTTTCAACTTACAGCAAATTATTACTTCTGTGGGAGAAAAGTGGTGCATCAGGAAGCTCATCTGTGCTTCAAATTTGTCTCCACAGGTGATCAAAAACTCAACAACACTGGCATCTCTGGGGGAAGGTATTAGAAAACTGCCTTTGGAGGCAGAGTTTTCCTTTTTACTATTTTTATCTACTCTTAATTATACACCATTTTAAATGTACTGCGGGAAAGGGAGCCAATCTTCAGTGTCCTAGCCAGGGTTTACTTGTCCATGCTCCAGTAAGTAATTCCACAACCAAGCTTGTTGAACCAACCCTAATTAAACTCAGTGGATTACAATAAATAAAAACTTGAAAGGAAAAGAGAGACTTATGAGAAGATGGAGTCCAGGGGGCGCGAAAGGGGTAAGAGGGTAAACGAGGTGAGCATGATTAAAATATATGGAAAAATTTCAGAAGAATAAAATTTTATGAGCAAATGAAGTTCATTCAATTACATTTTGCACTTAGAATCATTGTTGTGTTAACTGAGCTTTAAGAGGCGATTTCAGAAGTGGTGTTAAGATAAGGAAATGTGACACAGAAGGCGGCTATGCTGTATCGTTTCATTCACATAAAATCCAAAGAGGCAAAACTCATTCATGGTAGTCAGCGTCCGGCTATGGATTAGCTTCATACCGAGGTGAGAACAGCGGTTGGAAGGCACCAGCCATTAATTTTATTTCCTCAGAAATAATCTAGTGCTTCTGCATACTGTGGGTTAAAGAAACTTAGTTTTCCTACTAAGAAATCATGCCACAGGGAATGATCTTCCAAGTCTGAAATGATTACTTGGAAGCAGCTTTTCCCATCCTCCTCTATTTACAGTGGGTATATATGTCATCTTTGGAAATACACATCCACGACGAGTGGGGATTTTCAACCCTGCTGTGCTTTTCTAAGAACAAACTTTACAGAGAATTCTTTAAGATTTTTTTCTTTATGATTATGTTTGCATTAAAAGTGAGAGAAGTCTTTTTATTAAAACAAATGGCGGAGATGCTTTCTGCCGAACACTTGCTGATCTGCATGAAAAGCGTTTTCTTTCCCCAGCTGCCTTTTGCTCGCACTGAATGCGTCCTCAGATGGGCGCCATGCTCAGCCATTGCTCTCTGTTCTTTCATGTTGAGCCGTGCTTAGAGCAGGATTAAGCTTTCAGCTTAACTGAATGCAGAATTTTGATAAATTCAAGTGAATGGCTAATTCGAGAATATTCAAGATGCATTATTTACAAAACTGAAATGAGTTTTCAATCCTTTCGTATCTTCCTTTTTTCTTATTATTCTTTACTCTATATCTTTCACAGCAAATAGAAATACTTTCTAATATGGATGCAAAGTGTCGATTTGAAGGTATTGGACCTGAACTGAAATCAATATTTAAAAGTTCAGTTATTTTTTTCATTAGCCTATCCAGTTGTGAGTACTCCATGTTTATTACAGTTACTTATAAATTAGACATATCTTTATATGAACCTGCTGAAACAGAAGCAATTATTATTTTGTTATTGAGAATAACTATTTTCATGAAAGAAACAAATATCCATACAAGTAAATAGATATTAATAATTGTAACTTACTACCCCCCTTATCCTGAAAAATATTTGATCTCTGTTATCTTAGTTCATAAATATTATCTTGTTAACTAAGAGGAAGAATTGAGAACAATATTACAGGTTTTCTCCATTTGTAACAGAATATTAGTAATATTAATATACAAAGAAAAATATTTAAAATTAGACCAAAAAGGTTGTGAAAGGCATCTTTAAAGCATTCTAAGGTTCTGGGATGCTGTTAGAGAAAAAGAGAAATAGCAGAGAGAGAGGGAGACAGAAAAAGAAAGAGAGAGGGGGGAAGGGAGGGGGGAGAGGGAGGGAGGGAGGGAGATCATTTTTGGGCATGGTTAGTTCTCTATCACACTGAAGCATGTTACCATGGACCCAATAATAAAAATAATCAAAATTTCAGGATTATTATATAATTCAGAAGGTTCAGAACCTAGCATCAGTCTTTGTTACAATCACAGTATAAGCAGAATTGTATTCCTTTAGGAACCTCTAAGAGTATCCATTTGTCTTACTCAAGGACAGCATCCTTTCCAACTTGTAAAGACTGTTCACAGAGACCCACAGCCAACCATTAGGCAGAGCATAGGGACCCCAGCAGAAGGGGGGAAGGAGGATTGTAGGAGTCAAAGGGGTGAGGACACCAGGAGAACGTGGCTCACAGAATCAAATAGGTTGGGCCTATAGGGTCACAGAAACTGAAGCAACATTCACAGAGCCTGCGCGGGTCTGTGCTAGGCCCTCCACACACATGCTTGGGTGTTTGTGAAACTCCTAACTGTGGGAGTTGGGGTGTCTCTCACTCTTTTACCTGCTAGGCAAAGCAAATGCCCCTTTTCTACCTGTTGCCTTATCTAGCCTTGATATAAGGCTATCTGCCTAGTCTTAATGCATCTTATTACAACATATTCCGTTGATATCACCGGGATGCCTGCTATTTCCTGAAGAGAAAGAAACTGGGGGAACTGGAGGGTGGGGAAAAGGCTGAGAGAAGGGGAGAGAGGGAAGGATACAGTTTGGTTGTATTGTATGAAAGAAGAATAAATAAAAAGAAGATAAAAGACTGTTTGCATTCCTTTGCTCACAACCCATTTCATCCTTTTTTTAAATTTTTTTTTTACTTATTCACTTTACATTCTGCTCACTGCT